>NW_024498873.1:938604-1047069 GCF_017590055.1 Onychostruthus taczanowskii
CGGGCTCGGCCTCGGCCTCCTGCACGCCCGGCTCAGGTTCGCAGCCGCAGCCGCCGCGACCTCCGCCGCCCTCGGCCGCACCGGCCACCGCGCGCCCCCGCTGCCGGGAGGCGTCGCCGCCGCCGCTCTCCCCTCGGCCGGGAGGAGCTACGGCTCCCAGGCGAAGGAAGAGGAGGAGCTGCGCGTCCGGTACCTGGACGATGAGCACAAAGGTAATGAGGGGAAGGCGGCTGTGCACCTGCTGTCCCGGCCTGGGCGGGGTGACCCTTGCGGGGCAGAGAGAGGGCGGCCCTGGGGGAGCTGCCCGGCGGCGAGAGGCGGGAAGAGAGCGGTGGCTCCTCCTTCTCCTTGTCTCCGCGGCCGGGGTTGCGTCGCAGAGTGCTGGGAGCTGTCGGCATGGCATGGCATGGCAGTGGCAGAACTGGGTCGGCTTGGTTTTTCTTGGCTCTTCACTGCATCGTAGAACGGTTCGGGTTAGGAAGGACCTGGAATGGTTCTAACTCCTCCGCCATGGGCAGGGACACCTCGTACTATACCAGATTTGCTTAGAGCTCCATCCAGCCGGGCTTTGAACACGTCAAGGAATGGGGCATCCACAGCTTTGGTGGGCAACCTATTCCAGTGCCTCACCAGCCTCACAGTAAAGATTTTCCTCCTGTTAACTAATATAGACCTGTTCTCTTTCAATTTGAGCCAGTTCCACCTTCTCCTGTTGCTACATGCCCTTTCAGGTAGGTTCCCTTCAGGTACTGGAAGGCTGTGATTAGGTCACTTCAAAATCTTCTCATTTCTACACAGAACAGTTCTAATTATGTCAGCCTTTCTTTGTAGGAGAAGTGTCCTGTTCTTATCATCTTGATGGCCTCTGGACTCACTCCCACAGTTCCATGTCCTCCCTGTGCTGGGACCCCAGAGCTGGATGCAGGGTTCCAGGTGGGCTCTCAGCAGAGCAGAGCAGAGGGGCAGAATCCCCTCCCTCCCCTGCTGCCCACGCTGCTTTGGATGCAGCCCAGGACGTTTGGGTTTCTGGGCTGGCAGTGCCCATAGCTGGGTCATGTCCAGCCTCTCAGCCACCAGCACCCCCAAGTCCTTCTCCCCAGGGCTGCTCTCCATCTGCTCATCCTCAGCCTGTGCTGGTACTGGGGATTGTCCTGACCCAGTTGAAGCACCTTGCATTTGGTCTTGTTAAAACTCATGAGATTCCCTTGGGCCCACTTCATGAGCTTGTCTGCGTTGTTGTGGATGTCATCTCGTCCTTGAGGTGTGTCAACAGCATCACTCTTATTTTCTAGAGTACTGCAGCATATGTACTGTGATTGGGAGGTACATACACCTCTGTGAACTGGCATCTGTTTGCCACTCTAATTCTGAATGAAGTTTAGCAGCAAATGTCTAGAGTCATGCTGCTTCAGACATCAGTTTTGTGCTTGTGTGCAGGGGGCAGAGAGGGCAAAAAACTGATAGCCATATTTTCTGTGGTGGAAGGTATGGCTTCAGTATTCTCTCATCTCATGATAATAATCATCTCATCCTCCTCCATGCTTTTAGTGTTGTCAGCTATTACTCACTTTTTTCTACTCGACTGTACCAAGAGTCTTATTTTAACTCACCTGTTTAAAAAAAAAGAAAGAAAATCTGTGCTCCTTAGTGACATGCAGCCAGTGCATCACAGCACAGACACTTTGTACTTCCTGTTCTGATATGGTGCTCTCTGGATTTTGGAAGTTTTCCACTTCTTTTGGTGTTTGTCACTTCCTTCCCCTGTGGATGCAGCAGGGCTAGGAATGGTGGGGAAGAAGTAAATGCAAACTCTGTTCCTGAGGTTTTATTTATTTAGCCATGATGGAGAGGGCCATAATACAGGGTTTTGGTTATCTGCAGCACATGAATCTCTTTACATGGAAGATATATCTTGGAACCACCATGTGTTGAGAGGTACAGTTTAGTTTGCATCTTTGAGCACATTAACTCAGCTATTTCACACCTACTGCCAATTTAGGCAAATGCCTGTGAGTTGAGTATGTATGCCTGTACATAGATTTGTATACATATACAGAGAGGTAACTTTAAAACTTTGAATTTTAGTATGAGCTTAGAAGATTATTTTTTCTTTTTCAAGAGAAAACTGATGTTGTGCTTTCATCTGAGGGCAGGTTTTTGTCATTATTTAGTAAAGATGATATAATCTGATCCTGAAATTATTTTCTGTCTTGTAGTTCTTTTCCCAAATCCTTCCACTTCCTTTAAAATGTACTACTTTAGTGCTGTTTTTCCAGCTGACTGTGCAACTTGGAATTAGTTTAAAACATCTCTTCAGATTGTTTCGGTATTATTTTAAGTTAAGGAAGAGAACAAGACAGGAGCAAAGAGGAGTTTGTAAAATCTTAGAAGAGTGTTTTTCCATGCTTATTTTGTGCTTTACCAAGAAGTGGTAGAAAATATCACGATCTTACATACATTTACATATTTACATACTTACTTACAACTTTTATTTCTGTTACACAACAAGCATAAAATTAGGCAGTGTGTTCCAGCTGTTGAATCAGCTAAGAATCATTGTTTTTGTAATGTTATGGAGGTATTTCATACTGAATATGTAGCCTAATGCCCCAAAACTTGGAGATAGTATTTGTAGTGTTAAAGCAGCTGTTAGCATAAGGAAGGATTCAATCAGTGTACTTGTAATTAATGAATTCTCTTAAATGGAAGGGATTTTCTTTGGTATTGTCTTTCAGAAGGACATAGAAACAAGCGCTGTTTGTTAGAAAAAGATAAGAACAAGGATGTAGAAATAGGCCAGAAGGAGACATTAACTTTATATGCCTTCTTCAGCAGCACAAAGAGCAGGCAACATTTCTGCAGAAGAAACTTGGCTCTGCTTCCTCCCTGTAGTGCTAGCACATCCTCCTCATCACCTTGTACACCAAGTTCATCTGTATTTATCTGCTTACAGCATGTAATATCTCTGCTTAATGAGGACACCAGCTCTGTAAACAGATAAATACAGATGAACTTGGTGTACAAGGTGCTGTTTTCTACCCTGCCATTCCTTGAGCTACCATTTCATGTTCTTGACTTCCCCACATGGTAGTCTGGTACCCCTGTGGCCTCGTCACACCATCCCATTACATACTTCTTGACTTCATGCACATTCAGACCCTGCTGTCTGACTACCTTTTGTGGCACACACATGCTTGTTGATGCTGTGCTTGTGTTCTTGCACATGCTTAGTGTTTCCATGTTGCTCAGGGAGGACTGTGAATACTGGGGAGGAAGGAAAACTGGCGGTACCTGCCTCATGTACAGGCACATGTTTTGTAGCACTAGACAAATCTTTGCCTTTAGGCAAAGTAGCAAACTGTTCTGCTTCATATCACTTCCATGTGATTTGCATACCTCAGGTCTTGGGAGGTTGTTAAACATGAAGTAAAGTGAGGCTATGTTGGCAAAGGCTAGTTATTGAAATTTTAACTCAAGGCTTTCCAGCTTACAAGTTTGAAATTTGACCGGAACTAGAATACAAAAGGAGTGAGATTTTTGAAGAATGTGATTGAAAAATACCTCTATATTCTGCCCATGTTGCAACTTGTGACGCTCTTAGTGTCAGTTTTCTGTGTATTGTTTTTTTTAAATTAAGTATGTATATTTTACTTCAATTGAGATTCTATTTGATCATCAGTAGGGCTGAAATGTATTACAGCTATTGACATTTCAGAACTTAGTCAAATTGCATTAGTGATCTCATTACAAATTTAAATGACCCTAGTGCTTTGGATTTTTAAGTTATAGGTGTAATTGGGAGAAATATCTTTTTAGTCTTGACTCCAGTGTAGCAGTGCCACTTGCTGTAATGTGATATAAATATTTTTAAAATTTAGATTTTACACTAGAATGACTCCTTATGGTCAAATTTCCCAGCTGGGTTTGGTTCAGTTTAGAATAAGACAGTTTTTTGTCTTCATCAGTTAGAATTTTAATGTACATGGAATGGGCAAACCAAATACAGTCTTGGTTGAAGTTGTTTGCTCAGAGGTTGGAAAATGACATCTAGCTAATAAATTGGAAAAACATCCCGTTCATTTGTTATGTTTAAAGCAGGGCTGAGCAGGTGAGATCTACTAACTTAAGAAATGCAGAAAAGAGTTAAATCAGAATTTAGAGATGAAACAGGCTCAGATAGGGTATTTTGAAGAGTGTTGTGGTGCTTTTAAAAAGTGCTGGTTGGTACACATCTGTGTGATTTTTCACTTAAATACTTCTTGATATGATGATTAATGAAAGCCACCAGAATTGTGCATGATGTATTCACCATATGTTCCTGTTTTGCTTGAGAAACTACCTCAGAATAATAAACATCTAAGTCCACTTGTCTGCCTTGGTGTATCTGAGTAGTTAAGTGAAACAAGCTTAAAAATAACTTACTTTGATCGCCCTTCCACTTTTCAAAGCATAATTCAGACTTTTTAAAATATTTTTTTGATTATGGGAAATGACCTGTGTGTGTGTATTTAATGGAAATAAATAATAAAATAAATACAAATAAAAATAATTCTGCAAGTACTTTATATGCAGATGTAGTGAATCTTTCAAACTCTGGCAAAATGTCTAATTTAAAGACAAGATGAATTTTTAACCATTTAAATGCATTTCTACCAAACGCTGAGGATGAATACTTTGATCTCTAAAACGTACAAGATAAAAGAGATAAAAAACATTATTAAAATTAAGATCTCCTGTGTGCTGTTACAAACAGTAGTTAAACCAGGATTTAATCTCTTCACTTTATTCAAGTATTAAATTTAGTGATTGCTATGAAACCAGGATGTTTCTGGGAATGTACGGATATTTTAAAGCTATCTTCCAGACACGTATGTGTCCTTATTTCAGTGAAAGACATCTCTTGGTTTTACTATGCTTTCATTTTATAATATAACTTTCATTTTTGTCATGTAACTTTTATAACTTTCATTTCCTTTTTCTCTTAAACACTGAGAATTATACCACAAGCAGCTTTCTCTTTTGATAGGGGCGACTTGTAAGTAGAGAACATATTGTACATTTATGTATGCTTTGCCTCTAATGGTTGGCTAGGAAAGTAGTATACAGGAATATTGCTACTTATATTAGACAGCACTGGGAATCATCGTCTCTTGGAGAGCCTAGCCAAGAGCCTAGTTAAGATGAAGTTAGTTTTTGGTATGCAGATATATTTTTAATAGTTGGACATTGTGTGCTGAAGTGTGTCGCAGAAATAATGTGGGGATGACTCCCAGGAAAAACGATGACCTTAATATTTGGTTTAGCATTATGTGAGTGCTTATTCCTTCTTAGTAGATCTGTCACTTGTTTGATACCATACAGATATATCAACAAAGCAAATACTACTACTACTAGTACTACTACTAATTTCTACTTCTATTTATTAATGAATTAATTTATTATTATATATTTATTAATTTATTAACTTTATTATATATTTTCTTTCTCAAGTAGAGTTTTCAAACAGTTTATTTTAAAGTATTTTGGAAAGCACATATATTTGTGTGTTCTTTAGGAAGAATGAACCGTGATTAGATGCTTTAGATGACAATGTAACAGGTATTATTGAAAAGTCACCGCCCTCAGGTCAAGTCCGCCATAATTGGAATATGGGAAACAGTGTACTGATCTTTAAAAGGTACAGACAGCTAAAGCTTGGGAACTAGGGACCTGTGAGCCACACATCGGTGCCTCCCCTCTGTGATGAACAGATCCTTCTACAAGCTGTGCTGAGGGGCATGGAGGACAGGGAGGTGATTCAAGACAGACAGCATGGGTTCACCAAGGGCATGTCCTGCCTGACCAAGCCAGTGACCTTGAATGATGGAGTTGACTCCATCAGTGGATAAGGGAATGGCTACAGCTGTCATTTATCTGGACTTCTGGAAAGCCTTTTGCAGAGTTCCCCACAACACTCTTCTTTCTTAAGTGGAGAGAGATGGATTTGGTGGATGGACTGTTCAGTGGATGAGAAGTTGATTGAATGGTGGCGTCCAGAGTGTAGTGGTCAATGGCTCAGGATGCTGATGGACGTCAGTGACAAGCGGTGTGCCTCAGGGGTCTATACTGGGACCACTGTGATTTAGCATCTTCATTGATGATATAGATTAGGGGATTGAGTTTACCTTCAGCAGATTTTTATATGATACTAAGCTGAGTGGTGCAGTTGACACACTTGAAGGATATAATGCTATCCAAAGGGACCTGGACAAACTTGGGAAGTGGGTCCATGGGAATCTCATAAAATTTGACAAGACCAAGTGCAAGGTGCTTCAACTGGGTCAGAGTAATCTCAGGTATCAGCCCAGGCTGAGGATGAGCAGATGGAGAGCAGCCCTAAGGAGAAGGACTTGGGGGTGCTGGTGGCTGAGAGGCTGGACATGCCCCAGCCATGGGCAATGCCAGCCCAGAAAGCCAAACGTGTCCTGGGCTGCATCCAAAGCAGCGTGGGCAGCAGGGGAGGGAGGGGATTCTGCCCCTCTGCTCTGCTCTGCTGAGAGCCACCTGGAACCCTGCATCCAGCTCTGGGGTCCCAGCACAGGGAGGACATGGAACTCTTGGAGTGAGTCCAGAAGAGCCATGAATATGATTAGAGGGATGAAGTACCTTTCCTGTGAAAAAAGTCTGAGGGAATTGGAATTGTTCATCCTTTGAGATAGCCTACTGTGACATTCCATATTCTAAAAGGAACCTGTAAGAAACATAGAGAGGGACTTTAAATTGGAAGAGAGCTGGTTTAGTTTAGATATTAGGAAGAGATTCTTTAAGTTTAGGGACTGAAAGTAGTTGCCTAGAGAAGTTGGGGATACCCCATTCCTGGAGCTGTTCAAGGCCATGTTGGACAGGCCTCTGGATAACCTGGTCTAGTGCAAGGTGTCCCTGCAGGAGGCTTGGAACTAAATGATCTTCAAGGTCCCTTCCGTCCTCAGGATGCTCAGATCTTGTAGTAATGGCATATCAGAACTATAATGATTCAAATGTGACTGTAAGGCGTGTCTTTTGTATATATAGTGCTGCAATATGTAGGTATCCCTTGCAAACCTTTTATACTTTTCCTCTTGCAATTCTTGCTTCATATTTTTTTCATGCTTAAATGAAAACAACTGGGTGGGTGCTGTCTTTATCTTTTACTTTTGTAAAAGGAAGCAGAAGTGGTAGTTTTGTGACTTGATACGACACTGCTAAGCAAAAATTGACTTGTATGATTTGTCTTCAAGGATAATTCCTTTGTAGGAAAAAAATCTTCAAGGTACTTTAGTGTTAAGTGAAGCTTCCTTCTGAATACACTATTGGTGGTGGTGGAGTAGCAGTCTTTGGGCTCCAGTGCAGAGAAGAAAAATTCAAGTGTCATTAAGTGTTATTGCCATTAAGTATAACATGCTTCTGAAAAGGATGCTATATCCTGACTGAAGTATGGTTTGGTGCAATAACATCTCTAGTTTATTCACGCATGGGATTTATAGTGCCTGAAAATCAAAGTGAAGTCAGGGTGAAGGGTTTTTTTGTTGCTTTAATGTAGGATGATGCTTTTGCCTAATCTACTTGTGTTGAACATCTAAAATATTTGAATTTGGAGTGATCCTCCTCCTGGAGAAGTAGTTGTAGCAGTTGAAGAAAAGTGATACAGCACCACTTGTTTTTTCTTAACAGCATATAAACAGATTCCTATGCAAATGCTGAGTAACGACCTTTGCAGGTGGTCCTGTATGAATATCTTCAGCCATAAGTATAAGCATGGGAATTCAGGCTTGTAGAACAGGGGAATGAAGGTCATTTGGGTTGACTTGGTTCCACTCCTTTTTAGGAGATATCTATACTTAACAATTGACTGTACCTTAAGAACAAGAAAGGCATGTGTGCTTTATTGCTGCATTTGACACTATTTTTATTTGAATCTTGACAGTGGTAGCTGGCAAATGGAAGACTTTGTCTTCAAATTGGTAACTGCAGAAGGAGCAGGAGCTCTTTTAAATCCTGTCTTGTCTGTATGTGTGTGCAACATACATGCAGGAGGAAGAAGAGGAAGGGAGCTCAGACACTAATGGGTCAGTCCTAAGTGAGGACAGGTTTTCCAGAAACAGAAGCAGTACGCACTGAGATGACAAGGAAGGCTACAAGAGCATAATTATATATAGATTGTACATTCAAAACTGACCGGTGAAGTAGTAATCACCTGGGCAAACACTAAGTTTCTGGAATTCTGTTTTTTCCTATCACCTATGGGTTGGTGGCAATACTGTGGGCATTTTTGTTTGAGACAGAACTTCCTTTCTGCCTTTCATTCCTGGTCTTGCTCTAGTCCTTTTTTCCCCCTTATCCTTGCATTTTCTGCATAAAAGGTCCTGATGATAAAATGTTACCAGGACCAGATCCGGACTGTGTACTGGTGTTTTGAACTCAGGCAGCTGTGTGGGTTCAGGCAGTAATTGTCTAAAAGATTGCTATAGTTGTGGTAAACTTAGGCATTGCCAAAATCGACTTTTCAGAATTTTCCTCTTTGATATTAATGCCAGTTAAGGTGAGGGGAGCATAATAAAGACAATTTTTGTTTCTGCTGCAGCATTCAAACCAATGCACAGGTAACCAGTCAGTTAGACAATTGACCGGTAACTGGACTAGGGGAGCTGTGAACGTGTCTTTGGAGCCATGTACCAAGCATTGAACTTAATTTTTGTGTTTCAGGGAGAATTTTTGTTTGATTTTTTTCCTTTTTAAACAAAAATATTTTTCCTATTGGTGGCATTCTTTCTATGTTTATTACTTCCTTTTACCTGTATCAGAGTTGCTCTTTGCTCTGATATGCTTTAAAAAGTCTCTGGAGATAGGCTCTCTAAATATGGAAATATGTGCTTTACAATTAAGCATCTTTCCTGACGGTGTGTCACACTTCATGCACAAACATGAAATTTTTGCATGCAGTTGTGTAATTCTACATTCAACCTTTGTAAGCACTGTTTCCACACGACAATGTTAGGGCCCTGTTTTGTTCTTAAAGTAAGTGTCATTTCTGTTGAGTATTGAAAAGAATAAATAATTTTATTTTCTTTCAGAAACTCAGTAGTGATTACACTAGCATTTTTTTCAGTCCTTAATGCCTTTTGTATAATTTCAAAATAATAATAATGTTACATTGTAACAATGATGTGATCTTTCTTCCTCTCCAGGAATTGTGGTGCTTGGATTAAACAGATCTCATGCCAAGAATGCACTTAGCAAAAACCTTGTAAAAATGGTAAGTGAAAAGAATAGTTTTTACTGTAAAGGGGAAGTATTGGAATGAAGCACTTTAAAAAGTGTTTGGTGATTCCTCTTCCTCCTTTTCCCTGTAGATGTCAAAAGCTGTGGATGCTTTGAAATCTGATAAGAAAGTACGAACTGTTGTATTCCGGAGTGAAGTGCCGGGGATATTCTGTGCTGGTATGCAAACTTAATTCTCCTAAAAATCTGGAAATCCGTATTCTCTTATTGCACTAAAAAAAAAAAAAAAAAAAAAAAAAAGCCCAGATTCCAAGGAAACATGTCCTTTTTATGAAATATATTCATTTCAGTAACAAAGAAAACATTTTTAAATTATTTTCGTCAATTGCTAAAACAAATCAAATATTGGGTTTATTCTTTCTGTGTCATAAAGTATTTCAAAATATATACTAGTTTAACCATGATAGTAAAAAAACATTTAATTGATCTAGAAACTCTTGCAAGTGTGTCAGAATAAGATGCAAATAATTTGAGGCCATATAAAGAGGCTTTGTTGAAAGCTGTATCAAACCTTTCTTTTAAATGCATTAACTTGTACTTTTAATTAAAGAAACATATGTAAACTTAAAATTTCATTATGAATATGCATGTTACTGCAGGCTGAATGTATTCTCAAATTAAAAACAAATCAAAACAAAAAGCACACACCCCAGCCCACATATCCAACAGTACATGCATCTTGCCAAAATGCTCCAAAAAGCAAAAGCTCTCATCTACCAGATGCTGGGAAACAGAATTTGCTGACATGTCAAGATCAATTCATACAGCAGTATCTTTTACGAATATCAAGTGAATTATCTTATTTAAAAATGTTTCAACCAGTTCTTACTGTATTCAAATTTAATTTACATCCATTTGAAATGGAAAACAGCAGTAAAACAGTTTGCTCTAATACATTAATAGAACTGTCAAGAAAGAGATCAGTTCTGAAATTTTATTTTTCTGATCATTTGTGTAGTTGTCGTTCTTGATAACCCCAAATAACATAATTAATTTACTTTTAAATGCAGAATAGTTTTTCCAATTTTTAAATATGTAATGTACCTAAACACTTTTAGTTAAGTTTAAAATTCTTCTTGTGCCTTTTAGTAAGGCTGTTTTCATGCTGATGCAGTTTGCACTTAAAAGCCTTGTGGAAATAATTGTCTTGGAAAAAAGGGGATAATCAATTCAGTGCTTAGTAATACATATAAATAGGTTAAATACGTATGTATTAATCAGCATATGTAATTTAAAGGTTGTATCTTGTTTTAAATCAAGAAGTTTTAAATTTTAGTCATCTCAGGAAAAAAACCTGTCGTTTTTAAACTGATGAAGAATGAAGCATCAGAGCAACACATGAAAATGGTGTTTCAAGTTAAATGTTATGTACTTGAAATAAAAAGATAGCTGTTGGAGTTTATAATGATTTTTTTTTTACATTCTTGAATTTTGTAATAGTGATATATTGGAAATAGGAAAGCAGACATACTGATTTTGAGGGAGAGTAGCTCAGGTATGCTACTATTATTGTACTTATGAGCTCCAAGTATTCTCCAGTGTTCTTTGTTAGCTGTCTTTTCTGAGCTGTTTTGGTATAAAGATTTAACGTACTCATTCCTGCTTGTTTGTCTGGCTTAGAAAACCAAGCAATACAGAATATGTATTAAGAAATAACAACAGAGAAGATACCAGGACATTAGGAAGGAAAATTAGTCCTGAAAAGAAGACTGTGAAAGACAAGGGCTGGGTAGCTATATTGGATCTTAACCCAGGGAGTAGAGACAGGGTGTCTCTAGGTGTCTCTAATTTTAAAAAAGTGATGGGTAAAACAAGTGTCCTAAGAAAGGAGATTCATGTAGCTGAACAATGAATAAATGATGTTCCAACAGTGGTGACTGAAATTTAGAATAAAACAGAATACCTGAGGCAGAGTTTGTTACTGAAAATAGATGAAAATTGCACAGTGGGTGGATGGATTGCTTCAATAGGTGACTTTAATGGGTGTCTCTAAAGAGAACGATAATAGAGGAAGCATAGTGAGATCTGGAAAAAACAGGTTAATAGCTTAGGGAAGTAAGATGAGGAGAGGAACATACTGGATGTAAGAAGGCAGTTTCTGGAGGGGACTCAGGAAATTCAGTAGAACAGAAGAGTTTTCAAACTTAAATGTTAAAGGAGAATATGTTACTTCAAGAACATTTAATTTCCTTAAAAAATGCAAGGATCATCTTGTGAAATGTCACATTTTCTTTTGCCTTATAGTGCTATTTAGTTAGGCTAAACCTGGAATTTTATGGGGTTTTTTTTGTATTTCCTCAATAATGTTTTCTTTCTAACATGTGTGGGAATGTATGTTTTTCAAAATACACTTTTATGATTATTTTTTGGACCACCATCTGATGTTTGGCAGACCTCATATTGAGAAACTTTGTCCTGGAATGTAGTTCCCTTTTATGTGAGGAATGAAGTCCAAGATCATTAAATCCTGCCATTCCTTAGCTATCAACACATATCTGTGAAAGCCACAAGCCAAGTGTCTTGTTTCCTTCTAAGGCCTAGTCCACAAAACATGACATCCAACCATTTTTCTCAAAGTAGAAGTGTGGATGATTAAAATATTTAAGCTCTTTTGATGTCTGATGCAGATTTGGGTGTGATTTCAAATTATGGTATTTTTGCATGGTGAAATCAGAGTGGGACAAAAATGGAATTGTATAAAAAAATGTAGAGATGTGCCAGAAATCATACCCTTTCATTCCTGCATAAAAAATCACTTTAAGTCTTTACCTATCTTTTTTGTGTCTCCTTTTTAATAGTTTATGCATCCATGTGTGCAGAAAGCTCCTCATTAATGCTCTAGGACTGATCAAAAGGGACACCCAGAAATCAAAGCCTTGCATGTCTGGGGTTAAGAGTATCTATGATTATGCATAGGCTATGTCTTTGAGTAATTATGTCTGTAAGGGCTTCTTGTGCTTCCATTAGAAATGCTCTGTCACTGAGTCACTTCTTGGCTCCTTTCTTTCTACATCTGAAATCAAATAGGTTAAGTATTGGTCTTTCTGGAGTGAACATGTATGACCAGTCCTGGCCTATGTAAGCCGAGGCTGTGTACTTGCACCGTTCTGCAGCCAAAGTAGGTGAGTCTGTAAAGGAGTCTTTATTTCCTGACAGTGTTCCATTCTTGAGGAAGGCATAGGCTTATGCATGGAATAAGGCAGGTGTCCCATGGGTAAAATGTCTGTGATCAAGTAGTCGTGGGCTGTGCTGTATTGACACAAAGTGCCAAATTACATTCACATGTAATTTGATTTTTCTTTATTAATATAATTTTAACATGTGTGTATTAGTGATATTGCTGAGGTGCTTTTTGTGAGCAGATTTTTCAGCTTTTTTCATCTTCAAAATATTTCTAGAAGTAAGTCTGCATAATAGTGTTGGATGGTACAGTACTGTGAGGAAGAGAGGAGGCAGTATCCACAAGTTGTTGCAAAATCTAATTTTGTGTTGGTGTGTTTGCAGAATGGATAAGATTGGAAGACACTTCAGTGAGGTCATCTAGTCCAACCTCACTGCTCAATTAGAGTAATTCTGGAGACAGTTTTAGAGCTGCTTCTGATTTTAACTACATGAAGTCAAAAAAAAAGTACAAATAAAATGCTTTCTTTAAAAGCAGTTTTTCCAGTTTTCAGAGAGTATTGGAGAATGGCTTTGGTCTGGAGAATTGAACCAGCTAATATTGCACCTTAAAGCTTTTGTTGTTTTGTTGTTTTCTAAGGCTTTGAATAGAAGCTGAGATAATATTTATAAAACTTGTAGTTATTGTAGAATTTTACCTTTGGATGTGTTTTGGCTGAAGCTGAAGACTGCTGCATGGTTCTAAGTCTCAAGTTTTCTTCTGTTTTTTCCCATCTCACCCACTCTTAAGAGTATGTTTGATGATGTGAAATAGGGATTATGCTATATTTTGCAATTTAAAACTATGGGATCAAGTAATAATCTTAACCTTTTAAACAGTTTTATGTGTTGATGGTTATAGTGATTAAAGAAACAGGTACTGATTATATTCTTTTCCTTCTACCTGTTTGCTTGCTGTTCCTTTGTATTGTTGTTTTTTCTTGGTTATGTCATGTTCCTCCATTCCTCTTTTCATGTCCAGTCAAGAAAGCATTAAAAAAACACATTCTTCCTGTATTTGTCTCATTGGCCCATAGTTCATTAGTTCAATTTACAGCTCATGCTAATAAATAAAATCCCTTTACCATTCAAAGTAGTTTTACCATTCAGAGTAGTACCTCTGGTGCCTGAACAACCAGGACAGTTGCTTAACTCTTACTGTCCAAGTCCAGTCAGAGATTATTTATCTTAAAAATCCACATATGAGTTGTTGTCACTTTCTCTGCATCCATCTGTTCTCTGTTGATGTGCAAAAAAAAATCCTTCTATCTCCTAAAGGAGAAAAGGACTAGAGGAACATGCTGGTTCTGGATTTTGATTTCCCTGGGAGAGTTAGGAGAGCTTTCTGTTTAACTTGTAACTTCTTAAGACTTTTGTGGTGACTGTGTTTAGAGTATAAGTATTTAGAACTGTCTCTCTTCAGGATTGTTTTTTCAAAGTGAACTGTACTATATGAAATAGATGTTTTGAGGTTGATGGGGTATTTGCTTTGTATATGTGTGCATGCAAAGAGAGCAAGCTTTGGAACAATTTTTACTTGACTTATTTGAAAAATGTTCTTTGGAGACCTTTTTTCAAAAATCTTTGAGACATACCAGAATATAGACAGTTAACTTTTTGCTGTTGTTGTAACAGGCTTTCAAGACAGTTTGAAAAATTCTGGTATTTGAGCTCTTTAAACCACTTTGACCTAAAAGTTACTGCAGCTTGGCCAATAAAGTCCCTTCTTGGAAAAGCAGAAGAAATCTCCGTGCCAGAAAAAAATTCTCCATTTGAATTTGTGGTATGAGTAAAGCCAACCCAAATGCTTTTCCTGTTGGCATAATTTGTCTGCATCAAAATTTCGTTTCCATCAGAGTTGAAATGGTTATATGGAGTTTAATTCCCGGCTGCTACTTCCAGCTCTTGCAGTTTTTCTGGCAGCAGTTTATGAAGCAGACAAGCCTGGTAGAGCAGATCCTTGAAGACTTCTTTGTTTATGAGGTTTTGGTATGGAGGAGTAGAGGAGTTTCATAATAGGTCTCAAATACTTGACCTACTCTTATTTTTATAGAACTAGCAGGAGTAGTAGGGAAGTATTACTGTGGGTGTAATCTCCTTTTTTCTTGCAGTCTCTGTTATGCAAGCAAGGAGGAATGTATACTTTCCCAGACCATATTTGGTTCTCCAGATTTCAGCTCCTGCACCAGAAACTGAGAAAAGATTTTGTGTATTACTCCATTCTTCCCTCTTAAGCATTCAGATCACACATGAAAATGTTTTAGTATTGTCTGAATATTTCTGTTGCTGCATGTACCTTTAATTCCCCCAAATAAATGCCTTATGATGTAGACTGTAGCTAGGTTCTTTCCTCTTTCTCATTCCAAGCTTTCACCAGTGTTCAGACTCCAAGTGCTGTTAGCTGCTTGTAGACTATTAGACTCAAGGACAGTTGCATTTCTCCTAGAGCAGCATCAGTGACATGAAATATGTTAGGTTGGTCAGCCATGTGGCAGCTCTGTCTTGTGGGTGTGCACAAGAGTGAGTGAGTGTGAGTCTTCTGTTACATTTGGATTCTGCAACTTGCTTTGTCCGATGCAGATGATTTTTGCTTCTTAATTTTGATGTTGTCTTTCTGGAATGATTAATTCCTGTCATTATTTTCTAGAGCACATGTTGAACAACTGAGCCAATAGAGAGTGCAGTTAGGATTGTGGTTTGATTCTCAAGTCTATATACAGAAAAAAATCCCAGTAAGAAAATCTGGTTTACGTATCTTTCTTTTGGAAGTACCTTAGTCATCTAACTCCAAATGCTCTTCTATTACCTGACAACACATACTAAATTTCAGAAATAACTAGAATGACAGGGGATTTTTCAGAGCTAAAAAATGCAAAAAGGAGTTTTCCTGGAGGTTTTTCAGCAAGAATATGAAAATCTAACAATATTCGGTTTTTTTTTGATTTGCAGAAGACTGATCCATTCCTGATGAGGAACCAGACACAAGGAATATAATAGGAAATTTGGTGGGACTGTACCCAACAGTGCAGTCTTCAAATCAGCATCTAATCAACTAGGCAATTTTAAGCTAAGAATCACTTGTCTGTATTCTCATTGGTTGGTGCAGTGCCTTACTTGAGAAAATGATAGAATTTGGTTTTCATTTGTTCAGTTTTCTGAAAATTATTCTCCAGTTGGGAATAGAGCTTTTAAACTAATGTATTTAGTTCACATGGGCCTCTCTAAGAAAAGACCAGGAGCTGCCCTGGTACTTGACAGAGCAAGCTGCAGCCAATTCCAAAACAGACCCATGACTGTCCAATGCGGAGTCTTTAAGAGATGCTGGTGGCACCTCTGTGATAACATATATATTAGAAATTGTAAAGAATCATGTGCAGCAGCCATGAGAGAGGAGTGAGAAAAAAATGGAAGAGGAGCAGCTGTGCAGACCCCCAGATCAGAAGCAAGGAAGGGGTGGAGGTGCTTCAAATGCCAAAGGAGAGATTCCCTTGCAGCCCAAAGACAAGACCATGTCAAAGCAGATTGTTGTCCTGCATCCCATGGAGGACCAATCTGGAGCAGATATCCACACTGCAGGCCATAAGGAACCCCATGCTGAAGCCGGTGGACACACCCTGGGCACACACCTCATGGAAACTGCAGCCCATGAAGAGCCTAGTCAGGAGCAGGGTCCTGGCAGAGTTGTGACCTGTGGGAGAGCAGCCTATATATGCCAGATGCGCTGGCAGTTGTGGCCCATGGGGGACCCATGCTGGAGAAGCCTGTTTTTAAGGACTGTGCCCTGTGGAAAGGACCGCGCTGAAGCAGTTCCTGAAGAACTGCGTCTCCCATGGGAAGTCCTGGGAAAGACTGTATTGTGTGGGAGAGATTCTATGCTGGAGCAGGGAAAAAGAGTGAGGAGGAAAGAGTGGCAGAGATGAAGTGTTATGGTTGAATTGCAAACCCCATTCCCCCTCCCTTTTTCTCTGCACAGCGGTGGGAAGAAGTGGGGAAGTTTAGTAACAAAGTTAAGTCAGGAAAAAAAGAAAAAAGAATGGTGAGGGGAAGATGGGTTTATTTTGGTTTTTGTTTCTCACTGTCTGCCTTTTATTGGCATTAAATTAAATTTATCTTTCCTTTGTCCAGTCTGTTTTGTGCATGATGGTAGCAAGTGAGTGATCTTCCTGTCTTTATCTTGATCCATGAGCTTTTAATTGTATTTTCTTCCCTATGTTGCTGAGGAGGGGAACTGGCAGAGAGCTTAAGTTAACCCACACATCCAGTCATTACGGATTTTTCAAAGTAAGATTGAGGGAAGACCTTTTTTCTTGAAGAGCTATGAATTGAGGGTGGATTGGTTATATAAAGTCTCAGAGCAACTTCTGTAAAAAATGGTCTAAAATAAAAGTAGTCAGGAAGATTTTTCTCCAGTTGAGTGAGTAGTGATCAGAGCTGTGTAATAAATATGGTTACAGAAGTTAAAGTGGAATAACCTCAACAGAAAAGACTAAATCTGTAACTACTTGGTTCTTTTTTCTACCCCTTACTTGAGGGGCAGGGTTTTTTTCTTAAGGCTTGTGTATGGCTTCTGTTTAGATGACTCACTCTTCCTTGTGTGCTCTGCAGACTTGTGTATGAAATACTGTGTGTCCTTCTCCAGTTTTGAAGTTCTCAAATGACAACTTCAGTTTAGTTACTCCTTTAGTATCAGGAGCAATTTATAAAAATATTGTATTTCTGTCTGAGAGGGATTGCATTGTTTCACTGAATACAGACAGTTTGAATTGAAAGTACTTTCAGCCAGTGTGTACTTGTCTCCTGTGTCAAAAGATTTCTAAGGGTCTAGTGGAAGTAAAGACAACTTAATTCATAGCTAATATTACCATAGCATAAGGCTTTTTTTAAAAAAAAAGCTTCTGGTAATTGGATATATTCAGCTGTAATGCTAGTTGTAGATATTGCTATGCCATTTTTCTTCCTTTTTTGGTCTTGAATGAGCTGTAGACCATAGCTTACTGTTATTTGTGCACACAAAAAACCAAATTTAAGATCAGGCCATTAGTGAAAGATAAATTATGAGCTCCAGCTAGGGAGTCATCTTTTTAGCAGTATTTTTCCTTGATTGATGCAATTCTGAGATTTGCTTTTTCAAGCTGGTGAAACAACATGTGACCATTCATTCTCTTTTGTGGCTTCTGACACCTGATAAAAAATGGAAATGGAAAAATGTATTTATTCCAATGATACAAGCATTCTTCTTTTTCCTTCCTCAGTAGGATTGTAGCCATCTTGAACTTGAGATCCATGCTATTACTTAAAATTGAGAAAAATGATCCAAATCTGTCTGAGTTGGTTCTCTGGTTGTGTGGTGAGCTTTGCCAAATCGAATCAACGTTTTGTAGATAGTTAACTTATTTGATTGATCAAGCTAGTGCTTTACTGGTATAATATTTAGCAAAGGCTGGACTCTGTAATACAGTTATATAGTAATCCAGCACCTACTTCAATCTCTGGAAATGTGGGATTATTTTATGTTATGGATATCTTTCTTTAGAACTCATTTTGAGCAACAGAAGGCTATACTATATTTGATATCATTCAGCTGGCTTATGTGTTCTGGGAAGTATACAAGCAGGATTAAAGTGTATGTTTGGCTATTGGAGAACATAGTGAGGGTGTTTTACCTGGTGATTAAAAAATATATTTAAAAAAAATTTCTGTTTTAGTAGTTTAACAAATTGCCTTGGGCTTTTAGTCCATTACAACAAATGCACACAATTAATGTGGTATTTTATGGAAATATTTTTTCCAGTGAAAGCCACCTAAAATACTAAAAATAGTAAGTTCTGGGTGAAAGATGTATTTCTGAGGTAGTGGTATTTGGTTAGTTCTTTATCCAGAGGATGGTAACAAGAAAGGTAGTGACTTACCTAAACTAAAAACTATGAAAAATTATAAAACCATGGAAAAAATTGATCAAGTTGAATGCCTAAAATTGTTAAATTGAAATATTCGGTACAAAGTTAAGTTGTTACGTCTGGAGAAGCAGTTACAAATAAATATATCTGGTGATAAGAGAAATTTATTTGTTTACTCTGTGTATGGCAGCCAGAATCATGCTCAGCTTATCCTCTGAGTAGCTGTACAGAAAACTTAGGGAGACAAATGTCTTAAGGAGGCAGTTGGCCATTTTTGGGTTGCCTTCCTACACCTTGTTTATATATGTTACGTAAAAAATTTTGGAGGTGTAGCTTGCTTTTTATAATGGTAAATTGAGGATTGGAGTCTAACTTTAGAGCTAAGATTTTTATAACCAAATGATTGAAAGTCATTTAATGAATGAAAATAAGTGTAACCATATAGCTTACAAATAAGTAAATCAAGTATGATCCTGAACAGCTGGAGAACTAAAGTTTCTTGAGATGCTTGAAATTGATGCAATGCTTTAGATCTTTTGGATTGTTACAGAAATAATAAAGAAGTCTCCAGAGTAGACATTTGTAGTGACTTGTTGTCCAAACTTGACACAGACAGGAATGGTGAATATCTGGGATATGGAACTTCAGCATATCCCAGAATTTAAATAAAATTGACATCTTGATGATTGTGAAGCAATGAAATGTACCTCATTTGAGTACCTCACCTGACTACCTAGACCAGAGAAACACACACACAGACCTTACTTTTAATGCTATAATGAGTTTTCAAACAGTGAAATATTTTCTGGAGTGGATATACCAGAACAGACTAAATTAAAATTGGAAAGGTACTAGTGATCTTATCTTTAAAACTGCTACTGGGCATGTCTGGTTTAGAGTTCACTTCCTGTGTAGCAGTCCACATGGTCCTGTGTTGTAGATTGGTGACCAGAACAGTGTTGAAAAGACACCAGTGTTTTATAGTTGTCACTGACTAGTTCTTGCACAACATCAAGGTCCCCTATGTTTCTCACTGTGCCAGTCAGTCAGCTGAGGGTAAATAGGAGGCTGGGGTGGGGCACAGCTGGCACAGATGATGTGAATTGAGCGGGGGGATATTTCATAACATATGAGATCATACACAGTAGTAAAATTGGGTAGTTGTTTTTCCAGTGTAGACCTTGCTCAGGACTGGAAAGACATTGGTCTGCTGGTGGGGAATGACTGCTTTTGCATAATTTGTTTTCTTCTTTTTTCCCCTTGTACTTATTAAACTGCCTTTATCTCAACCTGCAGGGTGGGTCCCCCTCTCCCTCCCCACTGCTTTTTTTTTTTTCATTTCTCCATCCTGCTGTGTAGTGGGAAAGCAACTGAGTGGGGGCTTACCTGCTACCCAGAGTCAAGCAGTACAAAACTGTGGCTTTGTATGACATGAAAAATGAAATCTGGAATCATTAGCTGGATTAGTTCCAAAAAATGTCCCATATGGTTATGAATACCAACATTGCTATAATGCTACTGTTCTCAGTTTTGCTAAAGGGATGCTTGAAGTCACTGTTCTGACAGGTATTTCAGCTCTAGAGGGTTATTCTTTTTCCCCATTCTATTTTCAGAATACAGTGGTGAATTCTTAATTAAGGAGTTAGTATTTAGGGAGGCGCTCCTTAGCTATTTTTAATCAAAAAATACCATTAGCACTCTTCTGGTAAAACCCTGAGTTTTGGAAAAAGATTCTTTCTGTACTTCTAGCCCTTTATGCTTAGCAGTTAGAGAAATCCTGAGAGATTATTTATGTGTATTGTTATTCTCACTGCTTCAGATATTGCATTTTTTTTTCTTGGAGTCTGAAATTGTAGTACCTTAGAATATTAGGTATTGCATTATGAATTTGAGATATATTCCTGAATCACAAAAGATTGTTTGACTGTCTTTCTTTGCAGACTTTTAGCAACCATGTGGTTTTGCTTTAAGCCTTTCATTTCAAATCTTGGAATAGAGAAAAAGTTGTCGATATTTAAGATAGAAAACATTTACTTTTTCACTTTTTTTTTTCTTTTTATCAGATCTCTTGACAGCTGGGTTAGTATTATAACTGGCATTAAGACAATCCAGGAACTTTATATTTTCAAATTCCTTGCAGTTTCTGTAATAAATATGTTTTTAGATTTCCAAGACAACTTCGTATATTTTGAAATAGGGTTTTATATAATTGCCTGGAAAACACAGAGGACTCCATTAGGTAGAATTCTGTCTTTTTGTAATAGCATGTTGTTCATAGTTTGACGATGATTGTAACAGGTTAGTAGGGGTGTAGAATGATTGCTGAGTCCAGCAAGATCCCTGGAGGTATTTAAAAGATGTGTAGATATGGTACTTAGGGACATGGGCAAGGTAAATTATTTGACTTGATGATCTTGAAGATCTCTTTCAGCCTAAACAATTCTCTGATTTCATGATACAAGAGCCATTTTGACATGATTATGGTGGAGGCCAGCTACTTTAGTTAATGCAATTTTCACTGCTCAAATCTTAGTTAAAAAGAGAGCAATAGCATGCTCATGGATCAGTTTTTTTTCAGATCTTAAACTCACTCATCTATGACCATATACAGTGGTTTAAACTTTGTGGTTTTAAAGGGACTAAAACCATGTGAAGATCATTTTAACCGGAAGTTACAGATTATTGATTAGCCCTGACCATACTAAATTTATAAGATCAATTTGGTGAGGTCCTGATAAATGCATTTGTTCTTACATGAGGAACTTAATTCCTCTTTGTTTCTGTTATGTACTTCTGAATATTTGACTTTCCACTGCAGTGTCTAAGTCCAGATCTCTTCCATTACATCAAATCGAGTAGTCACTTCCATTTGAAATGCTCATTTCACATCTGTGGGTATTTATGTTGATTTGTGAAGAAAGGATGCTAGTTTTCTTCACAGTTTTCTGAGGCAGATTGTCACAGTGCATCGTATGAGTTAAGCAACGCCTTTTTTGTGGAGTACTAAGTGCCTGTGGCACCTGATTTCTCTATTGGTGAGGGAACTGAGCCTGCTTAGCCATTTATATCCTTGGCAGAGAAAACCTGCTGGCAAAAATAATCTGATCTCATGTGCTTGGTGGTAGTGTGCTGGAAATAGAATACATGTGCGCAACACATGGCAAAAATAGTTATTACATGGTAAAGAACTCTTTCCCATTTGCTTTTGAAAAGAGTGAATAAAAGTGGCATGTAGCAGAGGTACTTACCTATATCTGAATCTATAACATTTTCATCTTAAGACAGTTTGAAACAGTCAGTTTCACATCTGCTTTTATAAATGGCATAGAATTGGACACATTGCATTAACATATGTGTGTTAATTGCCAAAAATATGAAGAAAAACTTCCAATAATTGAAATTTTTTACTCTCTTGTCTTGGCCTGCATGTGACACTTGTTTACTTTAAGAATACCTTTGTTGTATATTTACTGCAGAAAAAGTTTTTTTTTTTGGTAGCATCTAAATTGAATGCTGAAGGAAGGAATTGAATGCTCTTGAAAGCTGAAGGAGAAAAAAACCAACAGGATTTACATAAATGGAGTATGGAGTTGCGTATATATATATGCATGTGTAACATCACCATTATAATATGTTCATGGAGTGGTGCAGGAAAATGTAGAGACCTGTCCATAGTGAAAATGGTTTGAATTTTGTATGTAGATATTTTTTTATGTGCAATCTGTGGGCATTTGTTTTGAACATTTAAAAATTTATTAAAGCATTAAAAATTTATTTTTAAAAGTAGTATAGGTGGTATGAAAACGAAGAAATTCTGAAATTTGTATTTTGATTTTCACCTTGTAAAATTTTTGCTTTTTTTTTCTAGTTAAGCACTGATTCCACGTGTGTAATTAATTAATAGGAATACATGGGTGCTTCTCTTTATACAGATCAGGTGACTCTTTTGTTGTCGTGCACCGAATTTGTAAGACAAGTAAAAGAAATGCTGTGACTTCTAGTCAGATCCTGCCTGTTGTAACAAAATGCAGTTCCCCCAAATATACTTAATGATAAAAAGCTGCATTGATACCTAAGTTGGCTAAGAACTAACTTCTAACACAATTTGAGATATTAGAAAGCAGGCATTCTTTATTGCAGGTCTGGACGTATTTGGAGGATTTTTCCTCTAATTGAATGTGTGTCATGAAACTTTACAACTGGGTATTTATTCCATCATGATCATACATATTCATTACAACATACTTCCTAGGTAATACATAAACATTACTTTTCCTAGAACTAATTTGCATGCATCTGCCTCCTACTGGAAGTCCTTTTATGATCGTAGAGGCTCGTCCATAGGAGTCTCTGGTTGTCATATTCACTGGGTGCCCCCAATGTTGTAATGACTTTGCCTTGAACCACTCTTAGGTCATGCGCAGTTGTTTCTTGTTGTATAACTTGGCCACAAAAACCACTTCTGTTCCTCTTTATCTGTTTATCCACTGGGTTTCAGCTACTAGTTTAGCATCCTGTATGTCTGCTTTTACATTCTTTTATCTAATTTCCTAGTTAGAATTTTATCTAATTTCCTAGTTAGAATTTTGAGCTTTATTTTGCAGCTTCCAGGAACTGAAAATTTCTAATCTCTGTTTTCTGTCAGCAGGTAGATAATTAGTTATCTTGAACTTCCCTCAGCGTCTTCGAATCTAATGTATGTAGTTCATATTAATAGTGAAGCATCCAGGTTTTGTAGGATATAAGAAAATTAGATCTAGAATAATTTTTTTTTGATATTTTAAGATTTCTTTGCTCCAGTTCAGCTGGAACTTACTGAATGCATATGGATAGACATAGTTTTTAAGTGATTGAGCTCTGGGTGCAAATATCACCCATCTGTATAATTTCTTAAATCCCTTCAGATAGCAGGTAGTACTCTCATGTTGGATCTCCTTTTCTTTTCCTTTCTTTCTCTAAAGTAATTTGCTGACAAGTCTATTGAATGGTCTTTCATGAATAGAAGAGCTCAAATATCTCTGAATTATTTTAAAATAACAAGTCCTTAGAAAATAGAATTCAGTTTGCAATATTGGTGCTGAAAATGTATTCAGTGAATGGGAAATTTTGCTATTTGCAAGGTCTTTGAGTTATTTTTCTGAGTCAGTTTGAAGCCTTTGGGGACACTGGGAGTAAGGAGAAGTACTGATTGTGAACTGCTTTACTTGGTGTACTGACAAATAGAATTGCAGCTGCTGTTTTGATGTCTGAGTTTTGTGTGAACAAAGGACAATTACGAGATCTTCCTGTTCATGGCTCAAGTACTTACTTGTCCTTAGTTTCATGCAGAAGAACACACTTTACTGTGTAGAATGGGAAGACTTTGTCCTTAAGTGCTGCCCCCAGTATTAATTTGAGCCAGAGATGTTTCAGCAGTAATGCCAGCCATTTTAATGTTTTTTGGGTCTTTTTTTAAAGTCCAAGATTTAAGTTTTCTGAATAGACCTAGAGTGGCCAAAGCTAAGCCCTATATCTTTAACCCAGAAGGTGCTTCTTTTCCCATTTGGGTTTTCCCACAAAAATCTGTGTTCTTCTTACCTAGTGTAGCTTGAAAAGGTTCCTAGCCAAACTCAGTTTTCACCTCATGCAGTCTTTCTAAGGCCATTTCTTCAAGTCTTTCTTAAAGTTTGTTTGCAGTCTGATGTATGCAGAGAACGGTTATTTTGTAATTTGGGAACAACAGTTTGGGGACAACAGAATGTGATTATTGTTGCATATATTCTTCAGAAGGTGTCTGTATTTTCATATACTGTATGTATTATTTACCAGCTTTTTTAAGTGTTCCACTGAAAGTATCACTTGCTGCATAGCAGCACAGAATTCAGTGTCATTGAATCATGACCTATGGGAAGTTTACAGCTAATACACCATCATGACTAATACAGATCATTGTGGGGGGGGAAAAAAAAGAGAAACAGGGTGATGCCTGTGAAATCAAGGGAAGGAATGAAAAGTAGTGAAAAAGAAGAAAAATAATTTCACTCGTGTCTTTGTCTACATTCAAGTGATCTAGCAGTTCAAACCATGGCTTTTATCAGGAAAAAAATCCTTCTTTCTTAAATAACATTTATGCTAGAATACTTCAGGACTTCTTTAGAAGAAATTCTTTCTCTTCTTTTCCACACAGCATACTTCCTCCTTTTCTGTTTACAGCTTATAAAACTGGGTGTGCTGTAAGTAAACTATTGTAAGTATTGCTAATCAAAAAAAGATAAACCCATCAGTATCAATTCCTTTTAATGTTAAAACCCCATATCTGCCATGCTCACATGTACAGTATATGCAAAATATTTGAATCAGTCATCTGTGGTAGTGTGATGAAATGTCTTTTTGTTGATGACAAAATTTACTAGAAATCAAAGTGGAGCAAACAGGTTGCTGAGAATTTTGGGTATGTTCATAGAGTTTTTTTGAGTTGAAAGGCTTGGTAGTATTTACTAAGAATATTTGGTCTGAATATTCATTTAAGGTTTGAAAAGAAAGATGAAGAGTCTCACCATTAGCAAGTTTTTGGAGTGTTTTCGTGTGAATCAGAAGATAGAAAACTATGTGACAGTTGTTATTATAGGGATTATATGTTAGCAGACTTTAGTGCAAAGCTGTTGCAATTTATAAAAATGAGATGTGGTACTACATTAATGCTATTTTTTTCGGTGGTAGTGTTGTTAGAATAGCCGTATATGATTATTCTATTAAGTAAATTAGTTAAATTTTTTTGTTTCGAAAAACAGCTTTGGTGCTGATCTCTTCAGAGGATTTTGTTTTGGAAGATGTAGTATTAATAGAAATCACAAGTAATAATTGCACCATTAGTTTGGAGGGAAAGAGTAGGGTACAAAATACAGCTGTTGTGGTTGTCTAGCTTGAACTTTGCTATTCTGTATAAGAATTCAGTTAAGTTTAATCTAGAAGTTCACCTAGTGAAGGCTTAATTTGAAACTGAAAAGGTTTTTGGTGAAGTTGAAGTTGAGTTTTCAGACTACCACAATGACTACAGAAGTACTCAGTACTTCTGTAATGCTTGTTATGGAAATAATGTAGAAATATAAGTGTTATAGGAAAAAGCTTTACTTTTTTTCTTTTTCTTTTTTTTTTTTTTTTTTTTTTTTTTTTTTTTTTAACAAAAAGCTCTATGTTGAATAATGATTGCCCCATGCATTGTTTTTTATCAAGTGCTGGTATTTATCTTTACCATGATGTGAGTTGTAAACCCACAATCTTGTCCTGTAGCTGGGATATTTTATATTACTCTAAGCTTGGAGCACACATGTTTGTCATGATTTGGTTCTTTTAAAGGTCCATGGTTGGGGGTCCTAGCAACTTACCAGCTGATGTTCACTACTGCTACCAGCATTTTCTCTTTGTGGATCTTCTCCTTTGATTCTGTATTGATCTGAGAGTCAAAAATGATGCAGCCTTTGTACTGGTCTTCTGGTAGTCCTGATTTGTTAGCCTGACAGAAATCAGTAGAACCGAGACATAGTACAATGTCAAAAATAATGTCTTAATTTACTATTTGGAAACATGTAACTGTCCTGTCGTCGTACTTTTCCACCATTACTGGTGTTGGTGTTGTGGTTTAACCCCAGCAGGGAGCTAAGCACACACAAGTGCTTGCTCATGTCCCCACCAGAGGAATTAAAGGGTGAATTGGAAGAGTAAAAGGTAGAAAACCTATGGACTGAAATAAAGACAGTTTAAGTGGGAAATCAAAAGAAACCCAAGAAAACTAAAACAAGGCATTCATTCACCACTTCCCGTGGACAGGCAAGCGTTCAGCCTTTGTTGGGAGAGCAGGGCCACGTCAAGTGTGACAGTGACTGGGAAAGAAAAATAGCATCACTCCAAATGTTCTTCCTTTCCTCCTTCTTCCACCACACTATATATCTTGAGCATGATGTCATATTGTCTGGAATATGCCCTTGGTCAGTTGTAGTCATCTGTCTGTGTCCCATCCCAATTTCCAATGCCCCTCAGTCTCCTCACCAGCCTAGCAGTACAAAAAGCAGAAAAGGCCTTGGTCTGTGTAAGCCCCACTCAGCAATAACAAGAACATCTCTATATTATCAACTCTGTGCTCAGCGCAAGTCCAAAACACAGCCCCATTCCAGCTGAAAAGAAAAATATTAACTCCCAGCCAAAATCAGCACAACTGGTCTATTTCGTGTGTTGTGGAGGAAACTGTAGGAAGTCCTGTTGTAATAGGACCTGTAAGAGAATAGGGACTGGGGAGTAACTGGATGATGAAAGTTTCACAAAGAAAGCTGGTTGGTGTTTGGGAAAAAATTACCTTTATATTTAAAGAGATGAGGTTTGCATCTTTATAATGATTCTTTTTTTTCCCTGCTTCTGCAAGTGAAGATGAGTAGAGGAAACACGTGTGAGGGATAAACTGTCTTTTTTTTTTTTTTTTTTTTTTTGCAGCTGAAGAGGTTAGCAGGAGGAATATTGCTGTATGTGTCTAAATTTAGAGCTGGACACACAGGATGGAAAAAGAGCCATCTGACTTTAATCTGTGCTGGTCTGAATTTTCATATGCAGTGGAAGAAGATTGTCAGCTCTTTCAAGATAAAGTTAGTTGTTTATATTCCAGGACTCCTGGATTTTAGGTGGAAACCTGTGTGAAATAGCACCTGAGCGTTTCAGAAAATCTCAAAGTTCAAAAGCTTAAAGGAAAAAAAATCAGGCAAGCCCTCCCCCTCTATCCCTGAAGTTGTACCTTTGAAATATCCTGTTTAGGAGAACTGATATAGTAGATAGTGCTTTAAATATGCTGATCTGTGTGTAAATTATTGCAAGATATGTAAGATAACTTACATAAATGGAGCTATAATGCTGCCATTTTACCACAGGGAATGTTTAGGACTGGCATCTTGCCACAGGCTTAAATATATAGGAATTGCAGACCTTTTGTTTGTTTTTCACAGTTGAATGGTTCTCAGGAATGTTTCTGTGATACAGAGGGCATATGTGCAAAAACTGCAGATATCAAGTCATGCTAATAAATTATGATAGCCAGTCTTACATGGAAGTATATCAATATCCATTTTGGCTTAAAAATCTTATATCTGCATTTAGATAACTTCAGGAATATACATGAAAAAAAAATTGTTTTATTAATTTAAATTACTTTCTTATGTCGGAAATATACGTGGCAGCCTTCACATCAAACTGTTTTTCCATCCACTAAAATACTGCTGTGAGCATCTTTCGCATTTTGTTTTGAAATTTAGAATACAGCTTGCTTTTTATTATTATTATATGTAAATGCTTTTTCCTTTGTACTCAATTCAAGTAGTGTTTGCAAAGATTTGTGTCTGTACAGTGTGCAACAGGATTGATGGTTGCTCTTAAGTAAAGCAAATGGCTACAACTTCAAGTAAATGGTTACTCTTAAGTTATGAAAGGTGCTTTAATCATATATTGTGAACTAATTTCTTAGATGAAGTGATATTTAACAGGCAGTTATGAAAAATATGTTATAATCTCCTTAGTATGTTTGTGTAACAGTACCAAAGGCTGAGAGATAACCCAATTAGATGGGCATAGGGCCATGGTCTGTGTTGTCAGCCAGTGATTGTAGCTCTTTGGCACTTCAGAGTCTGATCTTAGTATATTAATTCACTGTTAAAGCTGAATCATGTGTTAGTGCTCTGGTTTTACTTTTTTTGGTTCCTTATGTGTTGCATACTCAAATATCTCCCTAATGCTCATGAACATATGTGCCCTTATTTATATTAGTTTCAAATAATTTTGGATTATGCAAGTTGCTGACTTTCTAAGAATTTTGTGCATGTGGAAAATTGAGTTCTACATACCTTTAGGTGACTTTTGAAGGTCTCCATTCCATTTTATATGAGATTTGAAGCACTTGCTTAATATTTTTGTGGTATATTACTAATTTCTTTACCATTGTGTTTTTTGTTTCCAACCTTTGTTGAAATCATTACGTGGTTTTTGTTTTGGATGGGACAGAGTTATTTTTCTTCCTAGTAGCTGTTGCAGTGCTGTTGTTTGGATTCAGCACGAGAATAGTGATAACAACACATTGATGTTTTGGTTGTTGCCAAGTAGTGCTTACCCTAAGCCAAAGGCTTTGCAGGTGCACAAGAAGCTGAGAGGGATCATAGCCAGGACAGCTGACCCAAACTGGCCAAAGGGATATTTCCTACCATGGAATATCATGCCCAGTTCATAAACTGGGGGCAGCTGACTGAGAGCTGCTGATTGCTGTTGGGAGACAGGCAGGGCGAGTGGTGAGCCACTGTACATTATGTGGTTTTTCTCCTTGGCCTGCATTTTTCTCTCCCTTTTTAGTTATATCAATTGCTATTGTTGTTGTCATTATGAAGACGATTATTCTTATTTTACTCTCATTATTTAATTGTCCTTATCTCAACTCTTTTCCAGATTCTCATTCCCATCCCACTGGCAAGGGAGGTGGAGTGAGTGAGTAGCTGTGTGGTATACTTAGGTGTTAACTTGAGTTAAACCACAACAGAAATGCACTAAAATGTAGAGATCCAATTCATGTTTACTACATAGAAGTGGTGTTCATGTCTGTTTAACTTCAAATTAAGAAATAAATATTAAGGAAAAATTAAGTATGAGAACATGTGAGAGTTTGAAGAAACTTAGACTAAATGTTGTGAGATTCTTCCCTCTTTGCAAAATTTCAAGGTACTCTGCATCATGGGCAAACTTTATGTGAATCTTATTTTTTTACCAATACTTAAGGAATTAGAAAACAAAAGAAAAACAAATAAACAAAAAGTTATGCAAAGCCAGGTCTTAACAACAATACATTATTCTTTTACAGATTGTTCTTTGAGGAAATGATCTTTCTATATAAATTTTACCTGTTACATGCACATTTGATTTCAAATCTAAATATAAAATCTCAGAGCACAGAAAAAGTAAAGTTGTACTGCTTTGTAAGATCTTCGTTTTCAGTAGTACTCCTAAAAGAAGCTGATCCTCAGAAGCAAGTTGCTAGTAGTTCTTTGTTTAGTAGATCTTGTGGTATGTTTTTTCACTTTTTGTCCTTAACTTTCAGATCTCTCTCTGACACGATGTTTAATTTCTTAAAGCTGACATGATGTTTCATTTCTTAATGTTCTGAGTTTGTAACTGATTTAGGAGTATTGGTAGAGTCAGTCTGAATCTAAAATCTTGAAAATATTTAGGAGTACAGTATAGAATATTCAGTATGTTCTAAGTTTATTTTGCGTATTCTTTACCTTTTAAACATTTAGATTGAAATATTCATTTTTATTGTAAAAAAAAAAAAGTCCTGTCTTTTAATCTCTTGAACATACTTTTTATGTTTTTGAAGAAGTTGTTTTTCCCTTGGAAAATGGGACAGACTTCCCAAGCGCTCAGTTATGCAGAAATATGTTTAGGATGGAAGAAGTTCAGCTGGAGTTTGAACTGGGAGGTGGCAAGAGTAACCAAAAAAAACTCCTGTAGGTACGTTAGTGCCAAACATAAGGTCGAGGAAAATGTAGGTCTGCTGCTGCACGGGTCTGCTTAATTATGGACAGCACAGTAAAGGTAGAAGTAATTCCATTTTCTTTTTGCCTTGGTCTGCATGGGAAAGTTCAGGTCCCAGGTTTCTGTGCCAAGAAGCAACAACAAAATTTAACAGCAAAACACTGTAGGTCTGAGTTAAGATCCAGCTGTAGCAGTTGGACACATACACATGAACAGGATTTGGTGGGATGAATCTGAATTGGTCGATCATCTATATTATTTGAAAGGTCATTGAAAGTCTAATTGACTGGAAAGTCAAATATTATACCCATCTACAGAAATAAAACTTTGGGAAAATGCAGAGTTTTCAGTCTCACTACATTTTTGGGGGAAGTTGTGGAACAAGTGTTTATGGAGGTTTTTCCAAAAATGTGAAAGACAAGAAAGAAAATGACTGGGAAAACCCAGCTCAGGTTTACCAAGGGTGAGTTGTACTTTACCAACATGATGCTTTCTGTGATGAAATCACTTATTCTGTGGATGAAAGAAGAGTTACAGATGCTCTGTACCTTGACTTTAAAAAGGCACTTGACCTGTTTACCCCTAGTATTCCTGTAGACAAGTTGGTAAGACACAATTTAGACATGCGGACTGTGAAAGGTGTCTCATCTCTAGAGATCAAAGGGCAGTGTGATGTTAGTGCCTCAAAGTCAAACTGTGTCCAAGTGTCCTAGGAGTGGAGTTCCTTGAAAATTGATGCTGGGTCTCATAGTGCTATTCAGTATATTTGTAAATATTTTAATGATAGAACTGAACCATCCCTGAGTTTGTAGATGACTTCAGAGTGGAAGGAGAGGGAGATGTCTGGGAAGGAGGAACCATTTGTTCTGAGAAAGCTTGAGAGGCTAAGTATTGGGCCAGCAAGAATTGCATGAGTTTTTACAAAAATAAATAGGAAATGCATCTTGAATGGAATAAGCTCAAGTAGCAGAACAGGCTGGGAACACATTGGCTGAGGTATAGCTCTCCTACAAAACACTTGTGGGTTCTAGGGGACAGCAAACTTAATATGAGCTTAATATAATACAGATAAAGAAGGCAAACAGAGTCATGGACTGCATCAGGAAGAGAATCATCAGCGGATCAGGGCATGTGCTTATTCTGCTCACCACTTCATAGGCCAGCATAACATGATTAGAGGCATGGAGCTTGCTGAGAGGGGAGAGAGAACTGGTCTTCCTGTGCCAAGTAGATTCAGAGAAAAATACTGTATTTACAAGGGTTTATACAATGACAGAAAAGGCAGTGGACACAGGTTGCTCTAGGCAAATACCATGCAAATTTAAAAAAAATAAAAAACAGTGTGAGAAGATTAACTAAGAATTAATCATATGAATAGCATTCCCAGAGAAATGGTGGAATCTCCCTAGCCAAGAGTATTAAAGACTTGGAAGGACCCCGGGCAACCCAATCTAGGGCTGTGCATTTGATAGAAGTTTGGGCTGGGTCATTTCTAGAGATTTTATATGAGAAGATAAAATAAAATCTCCAGGCTAGGCTTGTCTATTATTCTGTCAAGTAGGTGATTTTTTTTTTGTTACTTTGTGGAATGTGTTCCATAGTGTCAGTAGTTGTGATGCATTCTGCTTGTCCTTGATTGAGCAGCCTGAACTCATTTGTGTTCAGAGTTACAGTCAGGAATAGCTCTAATGGTTACAGATTAATGGTCTGAGTGTCCTGGGTTTGGCTGAGCTGGAGGTGCAATAGCATTATTACTGGTATGCATGCATGTATTGTCTGCAAAGCATAAAATGTTTTACTTTACGTGAGCAAGAGCTTTCAGTAGTGACTGACGTTGTTTTGTCTGTGATTTGTCAAGCATGTAGCTTTACACACAGAAAATGTTAGTTGAAAGCAAAGTAAAAATCATTAATCTATATGGCAACATTATTATGATCAATTTTAAATTATGCATTTGTGTGTTTTTAAAAGGATTTAAAGGATGTAAATTGGAAGTATATATCAACAGAATAATACTCATGACTTACTACTGTGTTAACAAAGTTCAACTTGTGTTAGACTTGGCACTATCTTTAAATAAATATATGTGTTTCATTGTGGTGGCTAACAGCTGGCCTGGAGGCCTCACAGTTACAGATAACCTGATTATATAACTCCACCAGTCCAGGCCATTAGGAGCCAGTTTAGGTTGTTGGGGACTCAAGACAGGTATTGGCCAGTAGGCCAAGTGGCAGTTAAATTCAGCCAATCAGGGATAACTGTGTGGGCTTTTGAAAACTATATAAAGGGAACTGCGCTCAATGAAAGTTGTCACATGAACCTCTAGTGTCATATCATGTATCTGTCTCGACTGCACCAAGTGGTGACGCGACGTGATCGGTAATAGCCAGGCCGTGGGGGATAGAGGCGGAGATGGAACCCCAGTGGAGGAGGGCAGCCGGGGTGACCTGTCAGCAGCAACAAAGATCTGGACCGTGTAAATAGAAAAAGCCACTGGGGACATGGGGACACAAGTTTCTACCGAAGAAAATGCTGTTGTACAGGTATGGACCCTCGTTTTGTGCAAACAGCGGATAAAATATGTATACAAACAGGCTCTACGAGCCTTGCTGTTGTGAGCCATGGAGTGGATGCAACTGATAAAGACTTTTTAGCGACCTGTTGGCTGGTGCTGGACACCTTAAAACAGATGAGAGCCATAGCTGAGGTGATGCTCCAGCAGGGACGGAGAGTGGGGCGGAACGGTGGCAGGAGTGAATGCCATCTCGGGTCACATCACCTAGCAACCACTGTCTACAGCTGGAGCCCAACACAGAGCCAGGTAGAGAGGAAGGACGAGAAGCCAAGGGGGAAGCGACTGTTATCCAAGCTCCAAGTCCCTGAGGCTCTCCATTGCTGTGCCACTGAAGCTCTCCCAGCGCTGCTGTTACCGGCAACATCTGCATCACGTGTGGATTTGCCCATGTTGTGACTGCCCGAGTGCTGCCGTTGGCATCAAGTGTGCAGGCCCAGGCTCACCTGTGTTGCGGCCGCTGGAGCCTTACGAGCCTTGTTTTACACTCCACGTCACTATCAATCCGCTTGGCACGCCCCTGCTTGCAGCTGATTGGCCACCCCAGCCACTGCTTGCCACGCCCACCTACAGCTTTGGCACTCAGGCAGAACCTGGAATTCAAGCCGCACTGAGCTCTGGAAGTGCTGACGTAGAGCTGCATGTGCCCAAACCCTGAAGTGCTGGCGGGAGGTTGCTGGCACCCAGAACCATGGAATGCCGCATTCTGTCATGTTCACAGTCGGAGCTCGGGAAACCTGGAGAACACCGAGGCAGCCAGCACTGCTATCAGTGCCCGAGGGGCTGCAGCCCCAGGGACCAGCAGAGTGGAGCCGCATGCCACCAAGTGTCACCGTGGAGTGGAGCCATGTGCCACCAAGAGCCACCCCTGAGCAGGCAATGGGTCACATCACCTAGCAACCACTGTCTACAGCTGGAGCCCAACACAGAGCTCTGAATGAACCATGGCCGTGCCCAGAGCCACCATCCTGGGAGGACCCCAAGCAGCCAGCCCCACACTGGGACTGGGGAGTGGGGCATGGGCAAGCTGTGGGGAGCAGCGGCCGGTGCCTTCCCAGCCACTGTGGTCCACTTGCCTGTGGTGGTGCAGGTGCCCAACACACAGGGTGGACCTGGAATTATTTACGGAGTTGGGACTCATCAAGGAAGGCTCCTTTGGTGAGGTCTTCCAAAGAATTGATAATCGGACGTGGCAAGGCAAGTGATTACCATAAAAATTCATAGCCAGGAAGTTTCCAGCATTAGAAACACACAACAACAACCAACAGCTTGCTCAGCTAAATTTTGAAATGCCTGCCATTATGGAATTTAAGGACTATGTCTGTGAGTTTTTAAATACTATTGATGTTTTCCAAGTCTTCTTTGATATTGGTGTAAACATTGAATTAACAAAACTACCTAGATTTGATTATGACCGACACAATTCTAATGAAAATCTGCTTTATTAAATGTGACATTATCTTGCAGTGTTTAACTCTGCATGGGAATGACTTCTGAAGATTCTGGTGTTTAATTCTGCTAACTGGTTTTACTATTTACCCACTTAGAAATAAGCTAAAGGTTTTTAAGTGTGCCTTTTTGGAACTGGTGTAAGATCATGTCAGCTACAGATTCCAGAAGGGGATGTTGTTAAGTATACTGATGACGCATTTGCAAAATTTAGTAACATCTGACAAAATTGAAATTAAAGTCTCTCACATTGTCTCTTAAGTGTGTATTTTTACTAAGCTTTAAACTCAATGCCTGGCACACATAGGGATCCAGCCATAACATATTATTTAATGTTACTTGTGTGCATTCCTTTGATTATTCAAAAGTTATTTATGTTAAGAAACTTTATCAATAGATATTAATAGAGGTTTGTTTTTTAAGATAGGGAAAACCTCCCAGCCAAGGTCTTAGCTCTGGCCAAGCCATGACCCTGGCTGGCAGGGGAAGTATGCCATCAAACGCAGGAGTTTCTGTCCTGAAAATGAAATTAAGTCATTTAGAATTGTAAATTTGGTCTTACAAAAACTGGACCCCCTTTTTTGAGGTAAGCCTGGAGACCTTTCCCAGGAGGGCCTTTCTAACTCCTCGCTAGGAACAGGGGCTCCCCAGCTATGGCAGACCCTCGATGATGGTAAGTATTTAGGCAGTTGTAGGTATTTTTGTTCAGTGGTGCTTATTATTTTGTTGAATGTGTTGTTTTACTGTTCATAATGGGATAAGTCCCTATTGTCCTAAATATGCTTCTGAATTTAATAGGTTGAATTATATTGACATTAGAATTAATAAGGCTGAGAACAGAAGTAGATACTGATAATCTGAAAACATTTAAGTGGCACTGTATACAAATGTGTATTATGATTGACTAGTGCTCACCAGGTCAAGGCCTGCATGAGCATTGAAACCTTTTAAATTACTCTATTAAAAGTACTGTTGTACTCCAGCCTGACAGCCAGCATTTATCTTGGATGTAAGTCTAAGACTTCTTAAAGGATTATTGAAAGATAACATAATCCAGTGAATTTTTTATCAGTCAGAGGCTGACTAACAAAATTTTACTTGAAAGTCACAAGTATTAATCTCAGTAGCCCAGACTGTTTATTGTAAGCTGCTATCACTAAGTCACCTGGACCACACTGTGCAGCTGAACATGCATGAAACAGCTGCCTCAACACTGTTATCTGTGAGGAGAACCTCCTTACGTATAACACTAAAGCTGAACTGAATTTTAATTGCCGTAATTGTCAAAGAACTAAAATATCAGTGGAGTTCTGCTATGTGAACTATTTTCTCCTTGATTGCAGTGGACAGCATTGACTATTTCTGCTCTTTGGTAGACTGTCCATCACAATCCATGCCATCAAGAATGAGTCTCTCAGCCTCAGCAAGTTCAGATCAGTAAGATGCAAGTGTCAGATAAATTGATTGGCAAAGTTTACAGTGGGCAGCTCCTCAAACTCAGTTAGAGGAGGTTCACTGGAAACCATTAAATTATAATAATTCTGGTTAGATTTGAGCATGCTCTAATGGTCTGCATGTATCAGACGTGCAGTTGAAGAGCGTCTATTAATTGAGAAAGTAAAAAAACTGTCAGTGACTTTAAATTCATTATCTGCCCTGATGTTTTTAACATATAACTTCCTTCTTTTTGTGAGAGGTACAAATTCTGTTGGGGAAAATAAGGCATCAAAGAGTTAAGCAGTAAATTAATGTGCCTTACCAGTATGGATAGGGTCTTTCACCTGAACTTCATTCAGTCCCACCTCGATTTATGTACCACAAATGAGTACTAGAGACAGCTGAACAATATCACGATGCATGTTTAAAAGAAACCAGGCTTTACTAAACAGCAGTTATGATTGTTTATATAAAAATGGAGTAGCATGAGAACATCTAGTGCTTTCTTGTATAAGCTGCTGGAAAGAATACAAGAAAATGTAATTAGAGTAGTAGCTAAAAGGAAGACATTGTTGAGCATGCCCATGCCCATGTTTAAAAAATAAAGAAAAGAGTGTATGGGGATGGAAAATACTCCCATGAAAGCCTTGGATGTTCTTAAAATTCTCAATCATGGCCTAACAAACCAACTGTTGTCAGATGCAGAATGATGTCAGCAATTGTGGGAAAGTTTACCCACTGCTTCACTTGAACCTGAAGAGCCAAAATATTTAAGGACAAGACTAAGTAGAAGGATATATATACCCTTGATATGACAATTTGCCTTTAACTTCAAGAAACAGACATTTAAAATATAGGACTGACAAGAAGGATACGTATTTTATAGTGGAAACAAGACAGCAGTGCATTATCCCTGACAGTTTTTTGAATGCCATCTCTTAGAGTTTTTTGAGTGTTGTCTCTGACAGTTGTTTGAGTTGGCTTGTTTGTAGCTTTCTTAAGTTTATGTAATTAGGCTGTAGATGTAAATAGCCTGTGGCATACCACACTGCGAAGCTGTGCTTGATGGCTCCTGGACACATTTGTAAACTCTCTTTAAGGTATGTGGGATAAACCAATGGCTGGTAAGGTTAAACTAGACATGTTGGGTAAAGATCTTCACTTGACCTAGGTTTATTATTTGTGTCATCATCATTATTCTGTACGTTGTGCCACGTTCGTCATCCTGTCTGCAAGGGCCCTACAGAGGAAGACAGATGCTGCCTTTGTATTTAAAAGCAAAAAGGGGGAACTGTGGTGGCTAACAGCTGGCCTGGAGGCTTCAGAGTTATAGATAACCCTAACTGTATAACTTGACCAATCCAGGCCATTAGGAGCCAGTTCAGGCCATTGGGGACTCAGACAGCTGTTGGCCAGTAAGCCGAGTGGCAGCTAAATCCAGCCAGTCAGGGGTAACTGTGCGGGTTTATGAAAACTGTATGAAGGGAGCTCAATAAAAGTTGGCTGTTGCTGCGTGAACCTCGAGTCATGTCATGTGTCTGTCTCAACTGCGACATTTCATGAGGTACTGTAGTTTTAAAATTGGGAGCTAAATAGATTTCAGGGTTTAAAACCTTTATTTCTGAAGTTCTTTAAAATTTGGAGAAAAAGAAATGTGGATAATTGTTTCTGGTTTTACGTGTAAGTTAACTATAAGGTTGTCCTCACATATGTATGTGCAGCTTCCTCTTGAGGTGTTTTTAACCTCTTACAAGTTTATTGGCGTTCTGCTAATGATTTCTTGGATTTCTTGGAATGGCTTCTCTGGAAGTTTCATGCATATGCTTTTAAATAAAGATATTTCCATGTACCTTAATGATACATGGTATTTTTCAGGGGTTTAGAGTTAATCTATAATGTCTGTCAAAGTTGACCCTTCGCCCTCAGTGTTTTATTTTGTTCATTATGTGAATATTCTCCTTCAGGAGAAGGACGAATATTAATTCACAGTCTGCTTAAATGCATTGTGTGGGAATAAGATGTAGGTTCATAGGAATTCATAGCATTTTAATCAATGAGGTCGTGTGTGTTTTGTACTTCTAGGTGAAAGCATTGTGAGTTTCCTTCATAAATTCCTTGACTTGTTTGAGTGGATTGGTGGTGCCTTTGTGTTTTGCTGTTTGCAGTGTTCTTAGCGCTTGCTGACAAGATAGAGAATAATAGGATATAGTATGCAAGACAGTATCTTCTGATACTCCCCGGTGACACCTTGGTGTATTGACAGAGCTGGTTCGTTTGTCTTTGGTATCATCAAAGGGCAAGCTCACAATAACACTTCTGTGCTAAGAATTTAATGCTTTATTCTACCTAAAATGCCTGTGCATGTGTCACTTCCTTTCCTCTTCTCAGACAAAAGACAATTCAAGCATCTTTAGACACTTGATACAAACTCCACTGTTTAATTTTGGTGTGCCAGCTTTCTAAAATACCTACTTTTTAATACAAAGTATTTATTGAATAAAGGTAAATTCTTCAAGTATTACATATAAATCATTACCTTTTATGCCATTTTAATTTAGAGATTTTGGGGTGTGTTTTGTAAGTTGCATAGTCTAGGCACTTAGGTTATTTGGAAAGTGGGGCTTATAGTTGGAATGTATTTTACAAACACAACGTATAGCTTCTCAACAGTATATAAATTCTGATTCGCAAGTTGTAAAAATATCCAAATAAGGCAGGAGGCATGGGGTCAGAGTAATCACTATAAACATTGATTTCCGTTGGTGTGTTCTGTGAGTTAAAAGCCATCCTTGTGATACATATGTGTAGGTGAAAATTCTGGTGAATAACAACAATATCCCTATCTTGCTGGACTGCCCTTGGCTTTCTCAAATAAACATTTTCTCTGGCATCATTGTGAAGTGGAAGTCAGGCACATGCTGCAGCAATTCTCTCAACTGACAGAATTACTGTATTGCAGCCAGCCATTAAATAGCCAAATATTTGAAACCATGCAAAAGAGAGTTACTACGACAAGGTTCTCATATTTAGGGAAAGTAAGGTTAAAAAAGGCAAACAAACTAACCTTCCTATTTTCTTCCAGTATAGGAGGAGGAAAATGAGGAAGTGATGGATCAAAATCCTACAGAGATTTTCTTTTGGATTGACCAACCTCAATAGAAGTGTAGGTGGTATTTAAAACAGTATGCATCTTCCTTACATCAGTTTCAAGAATTGATCTGGAAAGACCAAATCAACACCTGACCACGAAACAACTGCTGTTTGTATTGGTATTTTTCAAACATACCTTTTCATTGGAAATCATCAGGAAAATTCTCTTCTACCAGTTTGCTGTGTAAATTTTGAAGTGATACTTCTGTGAATTAAATTGATTAGAGTTTATTCACAAGTGGCGGGTACCTGACCGAATGCTAACACAGCTGTAGGAGGGAGTGATTGATGGTAGTCTTGATGTAGTCTTTCACTGTGGCACTTTTCTTTTATCCTGAAGTAGCAGCTCATGGTTTGAAAATGGCATTTCGCAAGCTTTAAAATGTGGTTCATAAAATGCTGGGAGCAGTGAGGTGAGAACTGGGGAGCATAACTCCTAAAATCACAGATTCTGTTACTGTTCTGAGTGGATTAAAATCAATTAGTGGGACAAAGCATCAAGATTAAGGAAGCTTAATACGGAGAAAACAATGATTCATGCTCCAGTACAAACTGGATGTGGGGACATGATTACAGTGTACCATCAAAACTGCAACAGTTCATACGCCTCTGCTCCCTGGTAGCTTGGGTTTGCCCTTTTCCTCTGGGGTAGGAGGTCTTAGAGGGTTCTGTGTTCAGTGTGGCGGGAAGGAATGGACCCACAGAAGAGTCCCTGGAGTCTGTTGGGAGTGGATGTGGGAGAGCAGATAGGTGAAACTGTCCACAGATTTCAGCTGTGGCCCATAGAAAAACCGCAGTTTTGTTGTGTTAGACTTTTTGTGGTTTGAAAACCTTAGCTACTTTTTTGCTTTCAGCAGTTAGGCAAAGACTATTTTCAGCTACTTTGAAGTAGAAAACCTGGGGTGAGAGGGGTGGTCTTTGGTTTTAGTATCTGAGAGAGCCGAAGTCTCTGGTTCAACTTGCATTCTCCTTCATGGCTAGTTTCAGAAACAAAACCTTCTCTACTTCTGACATAAGAATAGATTTTGAAGAAATATGTGAACAGTTCTTTGCTGTGTGGGTCAGAATTCATCATTAGTTCTTTGAGCAGTCAAATCTTAAAACAGGAACAAAAGTGTTAAGTTCGTGGCAGTTCCATCTCCTGTGACCTAGAGGATGCCAAGGCATATCTTCTTTTGGAGTGCAGTGAATGGCTTCTGACTAAACTTCTTCCCTCTAAAAAAGCTTCAGTTACTATTACTATTCTTTGGATAGCTAAAATAGAAAAGGGGCTACCAAAAGGACTCTTTGCATTTCCTTGACACTCGCGAGGGAGAAACACATAAAAAAAGGAAATGTTAGTTTACAAAAGTTGGTTAAGGCACTAAGATCAGCTATGTACTTGAAATTTCTTTAAGTAGACTATATTGTTAATTTTAAATTAGCAGCTATATTTTAATCTATGTCTAAACAAGGCTTTTGTTACATATTTAATCCATTTATGTAAATGTCTTCAAGGAAATGTGTATTCTAAGTGATGGAAGAAGTCTACAGTGTATTTTTTGTTTTAGAAGAGTTGGTTTCTTTTGGTTGAGTCCATTTTTCTATGCATGTATTCTAGTCTGAATAAATCAAACTCTAAAAATGGCTTTAATCTTGTATTGACAGAAGATTTTCTTTGCAGTAATGCTAGATATTTTCTTTAAAATGTTTTTCAAGGGAATGCCCAGTGAGCAGGATTTCAATGTGTAGAAGTTTTGAGTCAGATTGTACAGCCAAAGAGGTTTTTGTACATAAAGCATACAGTTTCTTACATAGGCAGTGATTTGAATGGAGTTGAAGAAGCTAGATCCAGACTTTTAACTGATATAAGTAAATGGTATTTTTTAATTCTCATCCTTGCTGATGTGACTTCTAAAGCAATTTACCATTTAGCTTCTTAAACATGACATTTCAAAAGCTCCTTTTAATATGTAAATGGATTTGTGAAAGTTGCTTGCAGTTTTATTTGATTTGGAGTTGTATCCAGATTTATGGGTGCAAATTTTGTTTGCTTTTTGGGTTCCTGGCAAGATTGCTTTATGCATTGATTGTGAATTACTAAGGAAGCAGTTGCAATTTTTCTGCAGTGCAGGCTTGACTGTAATAATTCCTGTTTTGTACTGTCTGGGCAAGTGGCCTGTCCTACTGTCTCAGTTGGGGCACATTCTAGAAGGTTGTTTGGAAGTTTTTGGCAAATGGCCTGGTGGTGTAAATTAGGCTTAACATTACTTAGCAAGAAATATGCAAATGCAGCCAGGACTGATGCTTCATTGCTTTTATATTGGCGTATATAGAAGGAGAACAGAAGTCACAGTTAAATGATGAGGTTTGCTATGACAGAAGAAGAAGGAAAGATGTAGAGCTGCATTATTAGACATAGTACTTTAAAGCAACAGCTGGATGTCCACCAGAAAATGTCAGATTGAGATACTGATTTTCACAGAGCTAGCCTAGAGTTGTTTAGCATTACAACTAATGCTGTCAAAAAAGTATGCCTAAAACTATGTTTGATGAAGTGGGTCAGGATGGCCTCTCTTGAGTTAAGTCCAGAAAGTTAGAAGGTGAAATGAAACCTATGACTGCATAATTTAAAATTCTGAGCTACAGTCTTCACTTAATCTGGCTTCAGTGCATCTTCCTGAATAGATAGCATTCTCAGGGTAGACCTTTTTTTTTTTTTTTTTCCATTTTTCTTTTATTGTCTTTTTTAGCCTTTTCAGGCATGCAAAGAGACTAGATCAATAGGTTAATTTTTACCAAATGGAACAAATGCACATCAAGTTGCCTTGTGACTGTTTCATTTCTTTAGAGAATAAATGTATCCATGCAGGTTTTGCCTTTTTAATGTATTGTCCATCTACAAGAAAGATAAACTTCTATATTTAGCTATTATTATTATTATTATTATTACTGTTACTGTTAGTTTTCTTTTTTTTTACACACTCATGAGAGAAAATGTCAGCTTTTCCTATAACTCAGATTTTAAAAACACATTTTTGTCCATATCTATGTTTATTAAACAGACTTAATTTTTATAAACTCATGAAGAAATAGATAAAATTTTTCAAGACATGGCTTTTTTTTTTGACAGAAAAAAGTTATGGTATGTTACCTATTCCAAAATAAATATAAATAAATGAGTGGAAAGTAAACTGAAAAATTGGTCCACCATAGCATTTTTATTTAGATATAGAGTCTGTTAGTGTAAAATCATGCAATTTATGTACTGTATGATGTACCAATAAGAGAATAACAAGAGTACAATGTGAAAAACATGTATTTATCAGACTTTGTGACACAGTTGGGAAAATAAAATAGTATGACAGATGAACTATAAGTGTAAATGCTACTCTTCATAAGCTATTTTAATAAGAGAAAAAGAAATGTCACTGGGAAGAATATACTTACTGAAAATATTTTTATGGATAATTTAATTTTTGTTTGTTTGTTTTGGACTTTTTGGTTTTGTTTTTGTCTTTCCTTGATATATAGTTCATATTTGCCTTGAAATCTGTGGAAAATTTATACAACCAATTTAAACTCCTTGTTTAGAAGTAGACTTAAAATTTTTATAAATGAAGAAATATTTTACTGTTTAAAATGTGTCTACAATACTGTTTACAGTTTGCTGACATATGTATGAAATGTCACTTACAGGTGCTGACCTTAAGGAAAGGGCAAAAATGCACTCAAGTGAAGTTAGTTCTTTTGTCTCCAGAGCAAGAGCAACTATTAATGAATTGGGTAAGTAATCTCTCCTTTGAAAAACGTTATTGTAACTTTAACCTGAGAATGTTAGATCAAAGGAATGACATAAACATGCGTAGTTAATTCTTGGCAGGTAGTAGAGTATCCCTAACTGTGTAGTACCACGTCACAGATCTTGAATTGGAAAGAACCCATAAGGATTATGGAGTATATTGATACATATGAATCATGGTACATTTATTCCTTTAAAATGTTCCAGGTTGAGTTAGACTTTTTGAAAGAAAGCTAGAGAAGCTAAATCTCAATAGAAATAGAGATGATTTGTCCTGCTATTTTCATAAAGGATGGATTGTTCAGTGGCATCAATGTGCTTTAGAATTCAGGTTTTACAATTGCATTCTTGGGGTTTCTATAATTAGTACAGTCTAATATATTTTCGAAGCATGCTAAACATCAGCTGCTAATATAAATTTAGCTACTAAGGTCTTTTAAAATTTTATGTAATATGTTTTGGTGTAGTAAAACCTGTTAATAGTTTTGGATTTTAATCAACTTGTACCAGTTCTTAGGGATAGTAATTTCTCTGCATGTTTTAGTTTAGGAATTCACCAACAAGTAATTATATTTCTACATCTCTGCTGATCAGTTTAAATATAATTACTTTTCAACAGGTTATTGTCAATATGATCTGTTGAAAAGAGAAGTGTAGTGTTCCATGTTTTAAGGAATTAATTTTCTACATTTAGCTTCTGAAATTTATTTCAATGCATTTCTTTAAGAATGCTGTGTAACATTTTGATTTGGCAGAATGTTATGAATGGATAATGGAGTTTTTTTTAGGTAAATGACAACCTGCTTAAGAATGAAACTTTGATTAGGTAATTCATGAAGATACTTATGTCCTGAAATGACTATCATGTCTTTGAAGTGAAGTAGACACTCAAGGCTGTTTAAATAAACGAAATCTGTAAAATACCTAGATGATGTGAATAGATCATTAATTTCCTGCAGCTGATACTATATGTCATGCTAGTACTTGTCCTTTTATTGGATTGCCAAGCAAGTGGCAACAAGTTGTTACAATCATTTTCTTCATAAGAATTTTGGGAGGCTTTCTTATCATTAAGTAATAATTTTTCAGCCTTCCTTGGCTTGAAGTTACTGGAAATACTTTAAGCTGCTGTTAGTGTTCAAATATGAGCAACTGGTTTCAAGATTTTCTTATTATTAATAAATAGGTTTTTAAAAATGAATTATTTTCAAATTTTTAAATGAGAATATTTCTAAAGTCTGAAGAAATATTTGGACTTGGCATTCTTCACTGAGTGACTGGAAAATGTTCAGTTATTTGATGCTTTGTTTTGCCTCAAGGTTGAAAAACCCTGAGAAAAATGTTTGATTTTTTTTTTCATCTTCATTAAAGTTCCTGTGAGAATATTTAACTACTGAATATATAAGCAAATTTTCAGTGTCATGTTAAAGGCTTACAGTGAATTACTTACCTCAGTCAGTTTCACTAGACCATTCTCAGAGTCCCATCCAGCCTGGCATTGAATGCTTTCAGGGATTGGGTCATCCACAGCTTCTCTGGGCAACCTTTTCCAGTAGCTTACCACCCTCACAGTGAAGAATTTCTTCCTAAAAACTACTCTCTTCCAGTTTGAATCCATTCGTCTCATCCTGTTGCTACAAACTCTTGTAAAAAGGCCCTCTCCATCTTTTTTCTAGACTCCCTTCAGGTACTGGAAGGCTGCATTTGTGTCACTCCAAAGCCTTCCCTTTTCCAGGCTGAACAATCCCAATTCTCTCAGCCTTCATAGGAGAGGTGCTCCATCCCTCTGATTAACTTGGTGTACCTCCTCTCTGGCTCACTCCAGAGTGCACTCACACCAGCAGGTCAATGTCCGTCCTGTGATGAGGACCCCAGAATGCATTACCCCAGGTGGGATCTCATTATGCCATTCTCTACATCAGGAAATGGTAGACAGTATCAGAAAAATATATACAGGAGGTTAGATTGGTTGGGTGCATATGATGTCCCATTGTGTCATGCCCTGATGAATAGAAGTGAATATTAATTTTACAGCAGGTCATTACATAATATAGGGACATTGTATTTGTGTTTGGTCACAACAATTAATCTGTAAATTGAAAATAATAATGGTATTTTTCTTGCCCAGCAACAACTAGGATGCTGTGAGATACTTAAAGAGGGGAAACAATTTTCAAATTAATATTTACCACTGCAGAATTTTATGTAGCTAGGGAACAATATTTCCAGTCTCCTATTTTGTTCTTTTTTTCTATCCGAGTTTAATACTATAATCTCATTTAAAATGTATTCTACTTATTGCTTTTCAGAACTGGGTCATGTTTTGATAATTGCATTCGTATTCAGATATGTGACCTAGTAAGGAGTTATGTCGTTTTAGCTATATTTTCAGAAAGAAGACCATTAAGTTACCTTTATAGACAAATTACAGTAAAGGCTAATTATGTCTTGAACAACTAGATAAACTTAACTTTTTAGAATTGACATCCTTTGGCTTTCTTTAGTTTCTGTTGATGTCATTACATTTAAAATCCTTGCACTGGTTCTTCTGTAAAAAGCTATAGTATCATTTTGGAATATGGCTGCAGAACGGAATTTTCTGGAAATAAAAAGCATACTGCACTTATTTATATGGGAATAATTTATAACTTTTTACTAAATTTGGGTGAAGAAGTAAGACTGAAGTGAATGTGATTTTGTTTATAAATAAATGCTTAAAAAAATAGCTGAAAAATTTGAACAGAGCCCCATTAATTGCGGCACTTGGAAGTTTAAGTTGGGGAGGGGGAAATGAAAACAGCCTCTATTTTTAGCAGTGGTTGCTTTTGCTAAAATTATACCAGAATTGTGGAGTTGTTTGGGTGTTGGGTTTGTGTGTGTGTGTGTCTGGGGTTTTTTCTACTTTTTTCTTTGTTATTGTTTCTTTTAATAGTAAGAATTATAAGATTACTTGTCCATTACTATATTCTGCCTTGAAGCACTTTGTTACTGATGTAAGGCTGTCTTTACCCTAAAGAAACTGGGAGAGAAAAGCCTTAATAGATCTCTTGTAACTAAGCAGGACAAGACAGGCCTGGCTAAATTAAGTCAAATGACAATGATTTCGAGAAGCCTTGGTTTTGAGACTTTGGGAAGGAAAAAAAACCTATCATTGTGGGTCAGATCTTCAATATGTATTTTATGGTATGCCTCTTATTAAATCCATGTTGTTCTTTATGCTGGCTATGGCGTCAGAGCTGTGATAGTATGTATATGTTATCTTTTCAGAATTTCAGTTGCAAAACAGACTGAGGCTATGCAATAACCACACTCCTCAATAAAAACACCATATTTCATAAAAATAAAAAAAGAATTTTAATTCAGCAAATACATGCAATTACTCAAATTGACATTTAGCTCCAAGCTCTATTAAGTGAGAAATATCATTGATTTGCAAAGCTTTTCCAAAGAATGGAGATGTAAGTTCCCAAATCCATAAACATGGAATAAAAATTGGAAACGGACTTTCTTGGTTACTTCTTAAAATTAACATGTGGTCAGGCTTGTTTGTTTTTTTTTTCACATTTGGAGACAAAACACCATACTCATGGCCTGATGGAACCTAGATTCTGAAGTAAAAATGAATTTTTTGTTAAAATACTAAGGTTACTTGTTTTCTGTTAGTTTTGTTGTGTTATAACAAATTTTACAGGTCTTTGTTGAAAATATTTGATTAGTTTTCTGCATAAGCTGTGAAACAACTTTAATAAATGGTGATATTTAGTAACTTTGTTTATACATAGTACTGTCAGATGTGGTTAGTTTTAACATACTCCACTTTGAATGAGATCATCTGGAATGAAAGCACCTTGTGGTCAGTTGTTTGCATTTGAGTTTTTTACTATGTTCTTTTTATTTTATTGAGTCCAGATACAGTTGTATATTTATAGATTTTTTCCCCTTCTTTAACATTTCTTCTGTCCTTCTGCTTTTCAGTTATCCCCAGACTTTTAATTTACTCAAAGCATTTGTTCATCCTTCAGACTAATATCCTGTTTTCAGAAAAGTTCCTAGTTTGACTACTGAAGATTGTGCATACTTGCATTTTTTGATGTCACGTTATATGCTACAGTTTGGTTTTGGATACAGGCTGTCAAAAATTTGTTTCAGAGGTCCCAAGAATGGTATCAAGATTATAAAATATTTCACTTGATTGCTGGTCTGCTAACAGTTGCCCCACCTTCCCATTGTGAAGGCTTAAAAATAATCAAGAATTATCATTGATGAGGTCAGCGCTGTGTCTTGTTTTACTGTTTGAATCTGTGAGGCTTCTGTGGAGGTTTGATTAGCATTTTAAATCCTGGTTTAGGAATGAACAGTCAAAATTTACCAAATTCACCAAATCCATCTGTGTTTGCTGGAAGTAGATCTGGCCATTAAAAATGTAGTACTCTAGTTTGGAAATCCTGTGATAAGAACTGTGGATTTCTGTTGCTGGGCTATGATGTTGCCTGTTTGATTAAGTGTACAGCTTTACTGATACAGTCCTTGAGTGCCAGCATTCTGAGTGTGTCACTAGGCTCTTGATTGTTTTCCAATGGTAGATTTATTTCTTCTCTTGATATTGAATTAATTTAAGATAGCCTTTGAGTAAGTGTTATCTGATCCTGTTGCTGCTGTACAGCCATGACAAAACTCAACATAATCTCAGCAGTAGTTAGTTTTTCTTCTGGTAGTAATTCCTAATGTTGTTCTGGAGGACAAGAGACTGTACTCTGAATATGGCTCTTTAAGTTTTCTTCCATAAAGGTAACTGTACCAAAAGTAGGATGCTGCTGACTTAAATATTGAGATCAGCATAGCCAGTTTGCACTGTGTTGAAACAGGCCTCCAGTATCACTTGCTGTCCAGGGCTTCCATTCCCTGTCCGAGGAGCTGCACTGCACATGTTGAATGTGTTGGTTACACTCTCCTATCCTTTCCTCACCTTATTCAGATTTGAAATGGTATGTTTCAATCATTGAATGGGAAAGAAAAGTTTGTTAGCTCTTTACTTTGCCTGTCTTGTTCTCTGGCTCTGTTCCTTGAACAAATTGATATTCAAAGGGTAGCAACCCCTGACATGATACTGAAAGCATAATGTTGCTCTTCTATTGAAGAAATCCTGAGCTCACTGATTGGACCAGGCACGAGGTTTTGACCTCAGAATTGTCAAGTCTTGTAGTGAATACACCTTTCACCTAGGTAGGCTCTGACTTGATGATATTACTAAGCTAGCTTGTGGACAAAAAAAAAAAAAAAAAAAAAAGCTTACTGTGAAATTTTAGGGAATGTTTCTTCTGCAGTGTTCTGTAGATGAATTGGCTTGAAATTATTACTTGCTAAATTATGCTAATTTAGAAATAAAATATTTTAGCACTAGACTGGGGAAAGTATTCAGTCAAACAAGAGTGGTAGTAATAATAGAGTATGTGTTATCTTCGTACTGTAAATCATACAAATAGACAATTAAAAGAATGAAAACCATATCTAATTTGATTCTCCTAACAACCAGAGATTATATTAGAGACTATAGTTGTGTGCGTATATTACATAGACAATAGTTGGAGTGCTGTTTAAGAAAGAAAAAAAGACTTTTATAGAAGTAGAATGTAAAAATGTAACTGAATTCATTTAACTTCTCTGTGTTTCATAAATCCATCACTTGATTACATGCTGTGTGGTTTTTGTGTGAGTAATAAGTTCTTAAATGTATTTAGTAAGAGTAAAAAAATAAAAGAAATAATTTTTCTTTTTTCCAAAGCTTTCACTCATTTGTACAGAAAGCGAATTCTGTTATCTAGGTTTTACTTCATTATTATCTTACTGAGGGCAGAATGAGACTACAAGATGAAACATTAGTAAATATGAAGAAACTGAAGAATCTGTTTATCAGACTGAGAGATGATTGAAATTATTTTCTATAGTGCAAAAAAATCATGGAAGCATTGGATACAGAAAACAGTAGCTGAAGGATTTAATTAGACACCCTCTTTCATTCCCATTAGTTTCCCAGTTTCTGTTTCTATTATCGAGAATGTAGAACACACTGTCTCTCTTACTTGCTCATGATACAGTACCAAATAGAAAATTTTAAAATAAGGAATATGATATTCCTCTATTAAAGTTGAAACTTTTTTTTAAATTCAAAAAAACAGTGTTTCTATGTCATATATGAGAGTGAATGATTAATGGACGAAATTGGGAAATTAATAGGATTGAGTGAGGACCTTTAGCCTCTGTCAAAATAAAAGGAAGAAAAACTTTATTAATATCTTTTGCTTAATAATCAGCTGTAATGTGCAGTAACCATTTTCTTTAAAAAGGAAAATTTCTTTACAAATACTAAAAAATAAGGGGTTTTCTTGTGCAGCTCTTCTTTACTGTTATTGATTGTCTGCCTGAACTTTGAAGGTATTAAAGCAAAGACAGTAATGTTCAATCTATCAGCAATTGTAGTTTATTAAGCTTCTTACCTAAAGCATAGGAATTAGAGGGTACCTAAAAGCCTTTCATGGTTGTGACAAGCAAATGTATGGCACAGAATTCTGTATTCAGACTTTAAAGTGTCGTTGTTTTTGCAGATGAATATATTTTTGAAACATACGGAGATATAGAAATAAATTGAATAATCACTTTATCATTATTCTTGCACTTATGAGAGGTAAAGCTTTGTAACATTTGATTACTTGCCATGTGCAAGAATGGTTTGACCGATCTTCTTTACCCTGATAGTCTCTCTCAGCCACTTTCAAATGTTGCTGCATACGCTGGTTGGATTTCTTAGCGTTACAGAATGGATGAAAGTACTTGTTTAACTATTTTGTTTCTGTTAGCTTTTTTCCCCCATAGAACAATCTTTTTTTTGACAGTAGTGCTTGCAACTGAAAATGAAAGGAAACTCTTGTAGTCACTGACTTAATTACAGCTTTTGCAAGGCAAGGTAACTGCCTGAAACAAAACTCATTGCAAAGGTTATATGCCATCACAATGTTGTTCTTCAGGAAAAGGTCCCCAAAAATGAAATCGAGATACTGTGCGGTGTTGTAATTTTTTTTTCTGATTTCCTGTGACATAAATTATTTAGTATTTTAAATGTAATTTTGTGATCATAATGTTCTTAGTATGAAGAATATTCCAGTTATCAGAACTGCACATGGACCGCCACTAATTGCCAGTCAAGGGGCATAGGTTATGCCCTTTATGCCTCCCCTCCCCATTTATTTTTTTTCAAGTTAAAAGATCTTAGTTTTTGTAATCAAGAACCACATCACCAACATACGTAAAGAATCTGGGGTAGTGAAGAGATGGAAGAAAAATTTGAGTTACAAAATAAGAATATTTAGGTATAAACTTAATTATTTTAAAAACAAAGTAAAAATTCATTCCCAGTTATTATGCAAGCTAGGACATAGTTTCAATAATGTTACTGCTGATTCAAAATTCCTGTTTATGTCTGTGACCTTTCGAAAATTCTTCTATGACTTGTAACCAGACAACTTGGAGATTTTGGGTTCATAAAGAAACTCTGTAAAGTAACAGACCTCAAGCCTTTCAATGCTAGTGTAGGAATCAGCCCATAGACTTGCAGTATTCTTGCAGTATTATATGGGTTTAAGCTATTTTTCGTTTGAAATATACGCTAAAGATAAAAGGCATAATAAGTGCATTGCTTCGTAATAACAAGACCAAAATTTGTAATTCTTTATTTGATATTCTTACTCTTAAGATATGACTCCTTTTCCCCCTTTCTTGCTTTCCTAGTGGGTGAACATCAGTCATGGAATCTATCTACACACAGGCACTTAGTGGTATTTAAATATTTTGGGAGCATGTGACCATTCTTTTTATTAATTTGAAGTCTACATTGTTACTACATTTAAATAAATGTACTAAGAAATGAGGAGGGAGCTTTCTTATCTATAGATTAAAATTTTTCCATGGAGAGGTTCTGGAACAACTAAATGTGGAAGCTAAACTACTACTGGGCACACAAGGGACAAGAAAGTCATAAGGTGAAGTCATAAGGTGGAGTCAGAGGAGGGAATGTTGCTTAACCAGTCTGCCAACTTATGATGAAATGAGAAGTTTGTTAAATGAGAAACATTGTTTCTCATTGTTTGTTAGATTGAGAAACATGGATATTGTCTACCTTGGCTTTAGTAAGGCTTTTGACAGTACCTCTTGTAAAATTTTTGTAGAGAAACAGGTGAGTATGGACTGGATGAAAAGGCAGTGAAATTGATTGAAAATTGGCTAAATGAATGGGTCCAGACTGTGCATCTGCAGCATGAAGTCTGCTTGAAGACCCCTAGCCAGTCTGTATCCCTGGGTCAGTGCTGGATTCAGCCCTGTTCGACATCTTTTATGGTCTGGATGATGGGATAGAATGTAGACTCAGCAAGTTTGCTGATGATGTAAAATCGTAAGGAATGGGTTGTGCTGCCATTCAGAGGGAGCTCAGCAAGCTGGAGAAATAGACTAACAGGAACCTCAATAATTTGTACAAAGGAAAATGCAAACAATCTCATGTACCAGGTACATTATGGAGGTAATGATAGGAAAAGCAGCAGCACAAAAAAGCCCTGCAGTTCTGGGTGGAACACCAAGTTGAATGTGACATAGCCCTGTGCCCTTGTGGCAAGGAAGGATGGTGGTGTCCTGGGCTGTATTAGGATCAGTGTTACCGGGAGTTGAGGGAGGTAATCCTTTTGCTCTCATCAGCACAGGTAAGGCCACTACTGGAGTACTATGGCCAGTTCTAGGCTCCTGAATAAAAGGCAGAGCTACTGGAAAGTCCAGTGAAAGGCCCTGAAGGTGATGAATGCTCCAGAGCATCTCTTCAGTGAGAAAAGGTTGAGCAAAGTAGGATTAGAGAAGAGCTCACAAGGTGATTTCAGCAATATATGAGGGTGTTTGAAGAAGGAGCGAGGCTATCTGTGGCACTGGTGTCTATTGATGACCATAGGCAATGGGCACAAACTGGAACAGAAGAGATTCTCCCTGAGATCAGGAAGTCCTTATTCACTGTGAAGAGACTGAGCATTGATACAGGTTACCCAAGAGGTTCTGAAGTCTCCCTCTTTAGAGATCTTCCAAAATCACCTGGACATGAGCTTAAGCAACCTGCTCAAGGTGATGCTTGTTGAGCAGACAGTCTGGACAAGGTGAACTCCAGAAGACTCTTTCAGCCTCAGCTATTCTGTGATTTAAGTGTTTCCCATGTACTATAGACATATGTGGGCAGATATTTGCTACACTTTCTTATTTGCTAGAGTTAAATAACAAATTGTGGAACTGTTAATCTCTTTCTCAATTTATAGCATACTTTCCTCTAGTAATCCATGTAATACTGACAGTATGCAAGATACTTTTATACAATTCATCCTCCTGGCTTTATGATTTATGAAATCCATTATTCAAAAGGAAAAATTACTTGCTGGAAATGCCCCCTGAAGTTGCTTGTCGTAGTAAGCTGTTCACTAATCAGCCTTATTTGTCAAATAATCAGAAATGCACATGTGGAATAATTAGCTTGGACAATCTGTTTCTTTGTTCTGTAGCAATTCAGTTGTGTTGTTATTTAAAATTGAATTTCATACCTACTTCTGTCTTAGATGGATACTCACAGTTTTTGAGGCAAGTAGAGTATGCTCACTACTTTCAGTTTAGTTCTGGGTAACAAGAATTCTTCTGCTCATAATTAAAGACAAGTCAGGTTTTTCAATCTGGGTCTGTGGGTACTAGAGGTAGTGGCAAGCTTCTGGTTTATATCTGATTAGCTGTTCTTTCTGAAGGTTGGTTGCCAGAGGCCACTGAATTAAGATGAGAAAGGAACAATAAGGACCTTTTTTTTGAACATTGTCCAGATGCAGGAATAGCAAGCGAAGTTAAGGTGACTGTCTTTCGTTTCATTAATGTTTTGTATCAAATGCATAAAAAGGCAGGCTTTAAACTGAGCCTTGATTTGAATATTTGTAGATACCAAATTCTGACGACTATAATTAGTTGAATTGAAAATATTTGCCCTAATCTGTAAAAAGTACTTTAAAAATAGAAATTAATTATAACTAAGTTAACTAAGATATAAGAAGTTAATTATATCTATATCTCGTTATATCTAATTTTATCTAAATATATCTGTAGAGAATTTTTGTATTGTTAGGGCTTGAGTGGACTTTCATGGGATTTTCTGATTCATGGGAATCATGAAGTGGTACTGCAGTAACAGTGCAGACCCTTTTCTTTTAGAGAAACAGAACTGTATGTCTAGTAGATTTTATTTCTTTAATGATGACTCCTACATCTTAGGTAAAGGAAGGGAGTGCTGCAGGTATTCTTCAGGTTGATTGCAACAGCTGCCAGGCTACAAATGGCTGATTCTCATACACTTCACTGGCACTTGAATAGTCTATAACTCAAAATCTTGTTTCTAGCACAGGAGTGGGGTTTTTTTCTGTTTATATGAGTATGTAGTACAGTTGCTTACAGAAAATCTTATATGTATAAATTTGTTAAACAAGCAAGGAAGACACTCCTAGGAGGTTGGTCTTTTTAAATTTGATATATTCTGAATTTGCAGTTATTTTTCCTGGTTGGGAGAAGTTCATGCAGGCTGACCAGGAGCACAAATCACAAAGTCTGGAATTCTGGATAACCATGTTATTCTTCCTCTGCCTGTTTCAGGAACTCACAGTAAGGGGTCAGCATTACTAATAGGTCTTTCTTTGAGTAATGGGACCCCAGCTAAAGATAGTGGAGTTTTTGCCTGTTACGTGGAATCTACTGTATGTAATGTTTCATAAAAACAAGGCTACTTTCATATGTGAATTGTTGCCATTTTGGATTTACTATATGTGTTCATTCTTCATACTTCCTTCATCTTCTCTAACTTGGAAGGCAGGTTTTCCTTGTTGATCAGGCCATTTATTTTTTTGTCAGTAATGAGAAACTGAGGTTGTGTAGGAATAAAAAAAGGCTACATGAGAGTTGCTAAGAAAGTGTCACATGTAATACTGTTTCCTCCCAGCTGTTATCTTACATATCTGTAATTTTATAAGAACTTCCTTAATAAATTAATGAGAAGACTGAACAGTAATTTATGATTCAGGTCAGTAGAATCCAGGCATTTTCTGCTTTCTATTTGGGGAATGTCAGTATCTGCAGTAGTATGAATCAGCTGTGTGGGTGTTACAGCACACATCTGAGAAACTATTTAGTGGTTAAATCCTCCAGACCAGGTGCCTGTATTCATATGCTGGCCTGTTGTTTGTCATATCATGGTCTCTAAGCAGAAAGGAAATCCCTTGTTAGTCAGCAGCAGTAGACATCATGTGGAAAGTCATTTGAAGGTGAAATAACAATTAGGTGCCTCTGAACAACTGTGATTCTTTGAAATGACTTCCAACAGATTACGTATGTTTTTATATGCTTAATTGCAAAGCGCTCCCCCTATGGCATTCTGTACTCATGGCAAAACAGTGGGAGAATTTACTTACTCTATTCTACACCTTTCAGTAATGAAGAATCACAGGAAAACAGGAGGTATCCCAAGACTACAAGAGGCTGCTGGTCCACCTAATCTAAAACTACATGTGACATCTATGTTTACCCCGGATGTATTTTTGAAGTTGAGCTGAAAGTTCATAGTTACTGCAGAATAGGTTCAGAATAGGAAACAGGTTCATTTCTTTATATTGCTGTATGTCATACTTTCTCTTTTGTTTGAGCTGTTAATGGGTTTGGTTGAGGTATCTAATGTAACTAAGTTTATTTTCTCTTATTGAAGTTTTTCAGTTTTCCTGTTGGTCATTCTACCTGTATCATGTCTTGAATGGCCACTAAACATCCTTTTTTACCAGCTTTGTCATCTTCTGTGCCAAGAGATTATTCTTTAAACAACTCAATACATAAAATTTATTTTTATTTGCTTGTTCACAGTTGTCTTCTCTTCAGCTAGAAGTCTCAGCTCTTGTGATCTCGAATACAGGGATGTGTTTTTTTCTTATGTCTGGCTCTGTTGCTGACATAACATAAACTGAATTAGACCCTTCTATTTCTTTACTGTACTTACAACCTTACTTTTCTGTATATAATATAATTAAGCATTAATGTTACATTAGGATGTGACTATTGGCATTTGCTTGGGACATTATTATGTGCAGAATAGAACTGTATTTACTGAATAAGAAGCATGTTTTACATTAGAATAGATGTGTGAAGTAATCCTTTCTGAATTAATTGTGTGAACTACCTTATTATTTAGTAGTTCATAGTCCACCCTTTGATGTACTCTGGTAACTTGATGTAGTTCGTTTTTTGGGGGGGACACCCCGAGGTGTCCCCGGAGGGCCCCCTAGGCTGTGAGTTGGCTGGCAGCAGCAGGCAGGCAAGGAGACTCCACACGGTTTCTGAGAGTGCTGATTAGATGAGGGTTTATTGGGGGTCCCATCCCTGGGAACAGCATGCCTACTGAGGGAAAAGGGGCAAAGGGGGAAGGAGGGGGAGAGGGAGAGCCTAGGGGATGGAAAGGCCAAGAGGGTGGGAGAAGGGCTAAGAGGGCAACTGATCTCGCTGGCACAGTTTAAGAGGTAGATTGAAAGTGGGCGCGGAATCAGACTTTGGCCAATTGGATTACAGATATATGATGGTTCAGGGCAGGACCACGGGTTTAGAATATACCATACATTTTGGAGGGCTGAGACAGAGCATACCATTTAAATAAAATGCAATACTACAGTAACTCAGTGAAATTCTCTAACTAAAGTTTAGTGCTGCTCATTACTTAGTCTTTTTAACTACTAGTAACAACTTTAACTCTTATATATGCATGGTCTACTCTTGTCTCTGTGTTGTACTCTCTCATTTAGTTTAGCCAATCTGTTTATTTTTTATATATCTTAAACTCCTTTTTATTTCACTATGCAGCTCATGATTACATCTGTATCACATCTAGAATTTAGGACTAGTGAGTAGTAGTACAACAATTGCCTGAAATTTATATCTTGTTATTTGAACTAACAAAAATGTGGAATGTTAAAGTATAAAACCACTAGGCCTCTTGGCAAAGCTTTAAATATTTTTTTATCACTCATAGCAAATGAGCCTTATCATGTAGAATAATTTTGGAGATTGACCTGTCTGTATGTGTAATTTATTGTTCCTAAAGTTTGAGTGCATACAACTCAATTGAGCCTACAGGGCATTATTTGTCAAACATCATCTCTGCTTTTGTTATGGGCTCAACAGTGTTGGCAGCTGTACATTAAAATCATGCCGATAAATGTGATGACGTTTCTTATACTACAAAATACAGGAAACTTTGTCCTTGTTAAAAAGTTCTAGTCACCTGGAAACTCATTTTGCAATCTCCAATGATTACTACCTTTTTTTTATGCTAGTTTTTCTGATGCTTCACAAGAACATGTTAAAAGGATTAATTTCTTAAATTCGTTTAATAGATGCACACAAGTCTATTACAAGGAATTTGTCTTTTGCCTTTCATTCATTATCAACTCTTATGTCAGGTGATCCTTTCAAATTAGTATCCTTGGGAAGTGATGATTCTAACATTGTCAAACTGCCTTTTATTTCCTTGAATTATGATTTTTTATTATTTCATTATAGGAGCTGGCTGTAATTCTTGAAACCAAGCTGTTTTATAATACTCATTTTATAACTTCCATTTCCATGTGTAATAGTCTACTTGAATTGCACCATAGATAATTCCAGAAGTTGCTTATCTTAGGAAAGTATTCTGCCTTGGAGTACTGCAAAAGCCATTCAAACAGTGCTGAAGATAGTGTTTGCTGTTCTCTGATAAACGGAACATTCATACAGGCAGTAACTGCTGGAAACTGCAGTTAACAATGACCCTGCCTTCATGTTCAGGCAAACTATTTTTTATTTACCCAAGGCAAAGGCATATTTCTTTAAGAGAAAGGCTAGCTGTGTCAGCTAGCAAGATTGCAAGACTGTTTGGCAAATTGGTTGTGCTGACAGGGTTATAAGTTTCTGTCAGCAACCGTGCCCTGTTGGAAATGAGAGTTGCCTTTCCATATAACTAAGAAGAAGTAAATAGAGAAAGAACAGATTTTTCTACTATTCCTCTGTCTCCTATGCCTTCTGTAGCAGATGGCAGATGTAATGGATACCTTGACCTCTTTTAAGCCACTGAAAGAGCTCTTGCAAACAGTAATCAGTAATCTCTTCTCGCACTGAAATTGATTCAGATAATCACTGTTAATCATGATCTAAACCAGTAACCCAGGGACTTTGTTTTAAAGCATCTGTTGGAATCTTGAAAAGCATTGCTCAGTTTTTGTTCTTTTTTTAAATACAATTGGATTTTCATTAGCTGGTAATCATAAAAGCAGGTCAATTTGCAGCTAAAATAACCTTTGTTTAATTACGTATTTTGTTTGTTACTCAGTGAGAGACTACAGGCTTATATAATAATTGTCATGCTGATGTATACCAATATTTAATTGATTCTTTTGTTGAATGAAGTTATCTGAAGTTTGTCAGACAGGAAAAAAGTAAGCTAGGTAGCACAATTTCTAAATTTAGAACTAGCTAGTTCACTAGAAAAGTTCTAATTAATACATTGAAGTATATATTTTGTCATATTATCCTTCTAGATTTTAAAAGGAAATAAGTATTTTAAAGTCTTTCATGCGCCATTTTCATTTTTATGTTGACAGAAGAGTTTTTTCTCTTCTATTTTTGGCTAATGAAACTGAATGACCTGGTCATTGAATTAAATTAGCTGAAACATTGAAACAAAGAAAATATTTTGTAACATCTGCAAAAAAAGCTGTGGTCAAGAACTGATTTAATATTTCAGCAAGCTGTACACCCAGGTGTCCAGCTAATGAATTGCTTTTGGCTATCTTTGAAACTTTAGTAACAACAATGTACTACTGGACTACTGTTTGAGTATATTTTAAAATTGATAGCTTGTGTTAACTCGTACATTAAATAGAATTAAAGCTGTAACATATAAGTGTGTTTCTAAAATGAAAATGCATTTTTCATCAAACTTTGAGTTTGTGGTGAATGGGGATGACAAGAACTTGAATTTGCAGAAGGTCTTTAGGCTGATTGTTGAAATGACTTTCTTATGTCAGAACACAGATGATAAATTACATACAAACCATGCCATGCTCACACAGGCCTCTGGAGCCCTGCTACCTGTCATGTGTGCTGGCAGTATGTGCATTTGTTTGTCAAACTGAAGTTTCCCACCTCTATTAAGCTGTTAGCTGCTGCTTTACGAGAGAAAAGGGGCAATGGTGCTGGCCATTATTGCCAGTGGTGGTCTGAGAATGTCAAGACACAGCTTCTAGCTTTGAAATGTATGACTGTAGAATGAGCAAAACTAATGAAATCACATTCCAGAGGTGTTCTTTATGAGGTTGGTGTTAATTGGTACTTTCTTTTTCAGCTAATCTGCCTGTACCTACTATTGCTGCAATAGATGGAACTGCCTTAGGTGGTGGCCTAGAACTTGCGTTAGCCTGTGATATACGGGTGGCAGGTAGGTCTGAATACTGCTATGGAATATAGGGTAATTAGTGTTATAGCTGGCTTGACTAATCTGTCTGTTGGCAACAGTCTTATAAAACTTACTTTATATTTCACATTGTTTATAACCCCTTATTTTAACGGGCATTAGCAGAAACGTGTCTAAGTACTTGCTAATGTTTAATTTATAAAACTTAAGTCTGTTAGCTGGATTTGTTTTGTTAAATATTTATGTGATTCTTCTGACCCTAATTATATCAGTCTTGCTAATAGGGTCATGCCATTATTTTCCTTTTTTAATTTTTTTTTTATTCTTGTGCATTTAAAGTACTCTAGACAGAGACTTGATTTTATCTAAACAGGGTGCAGGGAAAAAACAAAAGTTGCTAGTAAGTGTATTATTACATAAGAAATTAAATTAGAAATGTGACAACTACTCTTGAAAAGAGGAACCTTGAGCTAATAAGCTGTCAGTATTGTAAAGCCTATTGATGGAAAGTAAATGGATACTTGGTTCTGAGCCAGTAAGCTAGGATTTATACAATTATTTGACTCCAGAGAACATTCTATCACCAAAAGAATTCAAATAATCAGATACAAAATTCTACGCCATTATAAGATGTTAAGCAATAACATCCGTTTTCTTTTAGTACTTTTCATTTGAAAGCAAGTCTGTGTTACTCACTGTTATTGCTTACTTGCTATATGAAAATTAATAAAGTACTGAATTTGCCTTGATGGAAGTGGTTGGATCTTTCGCTAAAAGCAGAATCTATGTGAATTTTTTTTTTTCAATAAGCAAATTATTTAAAAAGCGATTTATTTTTATTTTTGAAGAAAACTTAACATATTAGCAAACTTCTAGGTCATTATTATGTATTTTCCATAGACTTTTTTCCTTCTACATTAGAGTAAGAATTCCTTTACATTCTATTTTTTAGCATCTTCTGCCAAAATGGGCCTAGTTGAAACAAAGTTGGCCATCATTCCAGGTGCAGGTATGAATGTTTTGCTTTTGCTACCACAGATAACTAAATAACATATGTACTTAGTGTTAGATTTTGAAGTGTTTATGGTGCTTATTCTTATAATTCTATTATGTATTATAGCATGTGCTACAGCTTATTGCTTGTATTATTTACCCAAGTTAATTAAAAAGGGTATTTCTTATTTTCAGCGATGGTCACCTGTATATTATGTTTTTAAGCAAAGTCTTCATTAACTAAGTCAGCATTGAGTGATTCTGTAAATGACATTTAATGTCTTGATCTGGAGGCTGAATAATTTTGCGAAGGATCAAGTGAGGAAGAAGGATGTACAAAACCAATTATTTGAATTAAGATCCACTTTTATGTAGCATTTAGTACCTTAGGATTCAAATTCTATTTTCAAGCTGCTTGTATATTGGTTGTAAAGAATTTAAGAACTGAAAGTGTAGCTCTGGATAAATCTGTTGCCTTGCCAAGATTTTTTGTGTCAAAATCTTCTTTTTTATTTGGAAGGTCAATTGACTTGCTTTTCACATATTCAAGGTGAATGAAAGTTATGTAATAAATAATTTTCAAGGAGTTGTTATGAAACCTTATGTTATAATTTTATGTATAAATTATTGCTACTTGAATTAAGATATTTGCTGCTCTGGGAGAGGGGCAGTAGCTGGGAAAAAAGTGCATCCCTGTCATTTTTGGCCTTCATTTATGAGAGTTATTGGAAACCTTATACTCTTTCTTTGCTCCCTTTTATTTTCTAATGGGTGGAACCTATTTTGCAAGCACTATATCCAATTGTAGTGGATACCATTGCAGGTCACATAAAAAAACCCAGTAAAATCAACCATAATGGCGGTAGTGGTATGAACTTTGTAGATAAAATTGTCCCATCCTATGACTAATCTGGACAATTAATGTACAGTTTCGATTGCTATATTATTTTGGTTATTGTTGAGATGTGATTTCAATCAACGCTTTCTGTGATCAGTGATACATTTTACATAAGGAAAACAGTTGTGATTGATGTCTGGTTTCTTTTTTGTGTATGATAAAGATAATAATGCAGCTGATTTTAAAGAGGTATTTACTGGTAGTGGTGTTGTCATGAAATAATATGCCTTGGAAATAAGTCCCAGTAAAGAAAAACACAGAAGTTTATGTTGTTCATCTTTGTTGTCAGTTTTTGCTCTTTGTCCTCCCACTCCCTCCTTTCCTAAGTAATTCTCTAGGACAGTATTGGAAACATACTCTCTGGATCAAGAAATTCAGCTCAGATTCTCCATATATTCTCTGTATTCAACTTTTTGAGGTTGTCTCATTTCCTTGTCTTCAGTTAATTACAGATGATTCAAACTTCTGTGCTCTTACCTTAAAATGCTAGTTAGCTGATTCATTTTAAGTTTCATTCAGAATATTTTACTGCTATTCAAAGACTGAGGTTTGAAAAATTTTTTTTTTCCTCATCCTAAAATAATGATTCAGGTGTATGTCCTTGGAAATGTGACAGATTTGATCTTGTTACGTTGACTTTTCAACTTACAACATTTTGGGGTATGTTCAGTGATGAATTTTTTTGCCTATTCCTATCAGCCTTTCTGACAACTATTTTTGTTGAACATATTTGAGCTAACCACAACTTTTTCCTGATCGGTCTGTGCTTACAGCAGTCCTGTTGAGCAATGACAGTATTTTTGCTTGTTGTCATCCAAATAGTAACTGATTCTTGTGAAAGGCACAAGAAAGAAAGTGAAGAGTGAGTGAAGGAATTTTGGATATATCATTTAGTTAGAGAAGTCAGATATACACACTTGAACCATAGTCTTCATGGGTTAATGGAATATTTTCTGAGAGTGTTTATTCCCAGCTGCTCTGAGCCAAAACAGAACTGCAGAGTGGAGCTGAAAAGTGAGCTATAGCTCTTAAGAGGCCTACCTAGATTTCTGCTGCCATCTAGTACACCTGAAGTCTGCTGGCAAACTTAGTTGCTTCTTTGAATTAGGTCCCTGTATTTTGGCAAGCTAGTTTTTATTCTGCTCTGTCAGCTGCCAGGTGTATCTGATAGATGTAACTTTAAGTTGGGTGATAATTAATGTGGGTGTTTGAAGCTATATGGAAAACATATTTATACTCTGAGAGTTTGCTTTTTTAATATCCTAGAAATTTATAATCAAAGATCTGTATTAGAAGATTGTTACTAGAATTCAATAGAATTAAAACATTGATCCAGGACATATCAGCTGTTATGTTTTGGACCTTGTTGTATATTATGGTTTATTCCATTCTTAATAAAATGTGGTTGTCAAGACACAGTGAGGTGCTGTCTATTGACCAACACAGATTTCCCAGGTGCAAGAAATGTTTCTTTTGATTATGCACAGATGTACTGCAACTTTCTAAAGGCTGAGTTTGAGCAGCAGTTAGTTCAGTTAACCAAAATGAATTGTTCCTTCTAAGTCTGCTAAGGGTCTTGACCAAGTAGGCATTTATAGAGTATGCTGTATTGTAGCAGGTTGAATCTCCTCAGAAAATTCATCTATGACAGACAACATAGCAAGACCAAGTGGGATGGCCACGTTGCCTTTTTTTTATATAATAGCTGTGTTTATAGACCTGCTGTTCACATTGTGAGGGAGCAGGATTATCCTTTTATATTTGGAAATCTAAACCCAGTTTTCTGCACTATGGGAAAAGCTTAAACTGCCAGAACATGAACTAGGAAAAGTAGAAAAACTTTCTGTTCTTCTTCTTCTTGAGTAGATCCCCCTTTCTAGTAAGGAAGGCAACAAAGAACTAGGTGAAATATGTAACAGAGAGAAAAAGCTTGGTAACTTGGCGATGGGAAAGTTACCTGAGAATGAATATTGAAGGTTTTTTGTTTTCTAAGGAGAGTCTGCCAATCACCATTGCAAAAGTGGTTTTATGCCAACACAAAAAACGTGTGTCATAGAATCATTTAGGTTGGAAAAGATCTTTAAGCTCATGAAGTCCAGCTGTCAAATAAGCACTGCCAAATTCACCTCTACATCATGTTGCTAAGTGCCGCATCTGCACCACTCAAGTGACTCAACCACTTCCCTGGACAGCCTGACCAGTGCTTGACAACCCTTCAGTGAAGAAAATTTTCCTGATATCCAGTGTAAACCTCCCTTGGTACGACTTGAAGCATTTGTTACTTGGTGGAAGAGATTGACCCCAAACTCCTTTCAGGTCGTTGTAGAGAGCGATAAGGTCTCCCTTGAGCCTCATTTTCTCCAGGCTTAACAATCCTCAGCACTTCCTCACAAGACTCGTTCTCCCTTTACTGGCTCTATTGCCCTTCTCTTGACATGCTCCAGCACCTTAATATTTTTTCTGTAGGGATCCAGAACTGGACACATGATTCAAGGTGTGGCCTGACCGGTGCCAAGTTCAGGGTGACAATCACTGCCTTGGTACTACTGGCCACACTATTGCTGCCACAGGCCAGGATGCCATTGGCATTCTTGGCCACCTGGGCATAAATATAAATGGCTCATGTTCAGCTGCTGTCAACCAGCAGTCCAGGTCCTTTTCTGTCAGGCAGCTTTCCAGCCACTCTGCCTCAAGCCTGAAGCATTGCAAGGGGTTTTCCAAAGTGTCTTCTTTTTTTATGGGGTCCCAGCAAAACTTTCTGTTCAGTCAGGCTGGTCTTCCTTGTCACTGACTCTACTTTTGCCACATAGGGATGGTCTGCTCCTCTGTCTTTAGGATTTTCTTCTTGAAGAATGTCCAGCCTTCCTGAAAGCCTTAGCCCTTCTGGGCTGCCTCCCAAGGGACTCTATCAACTAGCCTCCTCAACAAGCAAAAATCTCTCTTCTGTAAGTCTGAGGTGGCAGTTCTGCTGACTACATTCCTTACAGCTCTGAGAACTGAAAACTATCATTTCATAGTTGCCTGTGCCCTAGATGGCCTCCGAGCAGCAAATCATCCTTCTCTATTCATAAATCGTAGTAAGGCATCTGGCCTCTTGGCTCACTCACCCACTCTGTCAGGAAATTATCTTCCATGTAGTCCAGGAATCTCTTAAACTGTTTCTTCTGTGCTATATTGTATTTTAGAGTGTGTATGGGTTTGTTCATCCCCTCTCTTCCTCAAGTTGAACTCAGTGTCTGTTAGCCTGTTGTGGTATAATTTGTGGTTTACAGGGTAGAGGTTGCAAAAACAAACAGTCCCCAGAATTTTATTAAAAATAGGTGGCCAGATGAAAGGAAAATTGTATTGATCTCAGATGAAAAAGTTTCAGCATGAACTAACCTGTTCTTTGGCATGCAAGAAAAGGTACAGGAAGAAGTTGTGTGTGTCTTAGCTGTGGATAGTATTTCAATCAGAATACTCATCGCAGTGGACAGCAAGTAGTTTTTATGAGACAGGATTTCATGAGAAAGCAGACTCCCTTAGCTTTGCAGTTTAAGGAGATGCTTGTTATCAGTCAGGAACTATTAATTGCTATTTCTCAAAGCTATTCATTGCTAAATGGAGTTACTATTTTTTGATCTCTTATTTAAAAGCTTTTTAAACAACTTATTTTCTGTGTAATCCTGTGTCTGTACAGAACTCAAAGCAGTGTGGGCAGACTCTTTTACACAAGAAAATTGTGTTAATTCTCTTTATTTTGTTTCCCAAACTGACATTTTAAAAAGTACAAATATCTGTCATTAACTGAATGTAGTTTTTGATGTCTCTCAGCTTGCAAAGGAAGTGTTTTTCAGTGGCAACTTTCTCCTCAGCCAAAAATTGTCTTTTAGAGCATTTTTTTTTGTTGAAGTCCTCTGTTTTTCTGCTTTGTAACTTTTTAAAACTGTCAATTCGTAATGTAATTCAGTTGTTTAGATTTTCATAGTGGATGTCATACTAAGCCTGTAATTGATAGATGATGCCTTTCAGGCAGGTCTGCTTTTGTTTATTAGTATTGTATTTATATACCACTCAGTATTAGATCTGTTATTGTGAAGATAAAAGTGCTTGTAAAGAACACACATAAACTTCCTACTTTATTAATAGAACAAGATGCATTAGTTTCACAAGGGGAAGTATTCTGTGATAGCAAGAAGTAGAAAAGACAGGCATATATATAAACTATAATTTGTGTTTTATTTATGCAAATTATTTCCACTAAAGATTTAGGTCCAAGCTAAATGATGTATTGGTATACATCAACAATTATGTTTCCACCAAAAAAAAAGTACCTTCAGTGAAATAAATACGCTTGTGTAAGCAGGTAATTTGACATTGCTAGATAAAAACTGTTTATTGGCCTGCATACTTACAGCTGTCACTTTTTTGGTTGTTGTGTTTATAACAGCATTTTAATTAGCAAGGCTTTCTTCATTTCATAAATCATTTTGCCTTTATTCTTCCATGCTCCTCCCAGAAATTCCACTACTTCATTACCAAGCTGTCTTCCACTCTTTAATATTAAAATAAAAACCAAGCACATAGCTTTCCTTGAGAGCATTCAGATGAAAAGCATGTTTTATGAAGAAGGCTTTTTTTAAAAAAAGGAAGGAAACAAAAAGAAACTCTACTAACTCTCTAAGAAAGTATTTGTAAATAAGCTATATATTCTTTCTACATCTAAAAGTTGCTTTGAACCCTGTTTTCCAAAGGTGAAACTGAAGCTTCAAGCTGTAGGAGATGGGACTGGTTTTATCTTTAAAATATAGAACAAGGGAGGGATTAAATGACAGCATTTTTCTCTTCTCCCCTTACTTTGGTAGCAATATTGTTTTGGCTGTTTTTCTAGACTTCAAATTGTATTTGGAGACTTATAAAGCTTTCAGATTATAAGGCTATAAAATAAGAGATAGGAACACTGAAATATTAGGGTTTTTTTGCATAGGAAGAAAACCAGTCTAAGAATGAAAAGTAAATTTAGGTAATCATAGTATATTTTCCTTAATTCTTTGCCTTTAAAAACATCCTTATTTTCTCTGTTGCAATACCTACTTTAAAGCTGAAGTAGGTATTTTGGATGAGAAAGATGTCAAAGGAATTTCTGCATGGGAAAAACTCACACAGAACCTGTTCTTGCTAACAGAAGTAGTTGTCCAATTCAGCCAAGTGTAAAGGTTAAATTGAATGTCAAATTCAAGTTGAAATCCAATGCACATTACAATGTACTGCTAAAATATTTACATTTCTGTATTTCAGTTTCATCAATAATAGGAGTAGCATTTGATAAATGCTGAAAAATTAAAGTGTTATTATTTGTGGTATATCAAGATTGAATTTTGGAGTACTGTCTTAACTAAAATTTGTTGTTACAACCTGAGCAGTGTTATCAATTACTTTCCTAATTACCATAGGTATGTAAGAAAGCTTTCATGAGTTGGAAGATTGTTTTATGAGATTCATGGATTGCACATTTTTGAGTGACAGCCAGAAAAATGAAAAAGTGCAACAAGTTATTTGTTTTCTTCTGTCCTCCTTAAATAACGTAGACTTAAACCCTATTCAGGTACTCTTTCTCTGAGCATGGGTTGTACTGTCACATTTGTATCTTTTCCAGACCATCTCTGTACTGCAGAGAACTATGCAGTAAAGCTTTGAAAACAAAGCAAATCCAAAGTTTGGTTTTGCAGCTTGGTTTTTCTCACCACATATATTAAAATAGTATGACACTGAACAGAAATTATGGTCTGGGCCAAATGTAAAAGTATGAATGAAATTCACACTAGATTTCATAACATAGGTGCAGAGTAGGGTATATTCACTTGGAGTGCTCATGTGAAGAGGACATAGAAAGAATAAAGTAAATAGAGAAAAGAATGATCTAAAATGCTGCTAGGTAAGGAACTTTATATTTTTTTCAAAGCCAGTTAAAATATAAAATTTACCTGTGTACGGAGTTGCGCAGTTAATCAGTTAAATGAGTGTTTTATTGACTCATGTATTGACAGATCTATCAGAGTTCATGAATGCCTTTGATGAAATAATTTTCCCCATGTATTAAGTTTGGATTAATTTTAAGAGTTGTACAAAGCCTTTGTGGAGGACCACCCCTTTTTACTTTGTAAAAGACCACCTTTCTGTTCCCCAAACATGTCCTAAAACCAGAAACTAGTGTCTGTCTCAAGCTATCTTGTCCACTTTCAGAAAGAAGATAGAAACTTCCAATGGCACACTTTCATGTGAAGTTTTTTTTATTATTTTCTTTCAGTATGTTATTTCTAAGCTTATACAAAAACAAAAGGAAGACCAAGAAATAGTAACTAGTGTTTCTGGGGAAAAATCGGGCATGAGAGAAATAAAAATTTACTGGATATGGAAAACAGAATTGCATGAAATTTTCAGTTAAAAATTGGTGGTTCTGTTGTTTTAGTCTCTTTTTAAATTAAAAAAAAATTGCATTTTAGAAGTAAATATTGGACAAATTAAGGACTTGACTTCTTCTGGTGGCCTAGAGGCTACACCAGAAATCTTTAGCTTAAATTTCTAAGCTCAGCCTCTTCTATAGTCAGCATTTCTGAATTTTAAGGTTCTCTATCTTTTCTGACTACCTTTCCAATTTCTCTATAAAGAGCCTCATTGCTACTTCAGCTTGTTGTCAGAGATTAAATATTGTTTCAATAGTGTCCTTTCTTCCTGCAGCTTCACTTACTCACTTTATTTTATAAACTAAAGCAGCCTTTTCTCTATTCTTCCTATCTCTACAGCAGCAAAAGTGGTAAGGAGAAAGAACTCCTTAGGAGAGGTAGAGAAAACGGGCAAGTGAAGTTCAGAAAATTATTAACCTTAAAGAATCAATGAAGAATGTAGAGGAAAATGCATAAGCAACTCAGTCTGGGTTTGGAATTTGCTTTCTAAAACCTTGAGGTGGTGAGGGAAAAATCTAATTTTATCTTTTAGTATAGAATCAAGCAGAATCTTTTTAATATAGAATCAAGCAGATATATATTATTACCAAATAACCAGTATATATGCATGAAAAACATACCAGGGGAGTAGAATACAGCAAAATAAAAGAGTAAAGAAGATTATTCATCTAGGTAATTTTGGGAGGCTTAGTGCCTATCCTGTCTCTCTGCATTGACAGCCCTATAAGCAGACTTTTTATTTTAGTTCTTGGTGTGTCACTAAATGAGATGTGTAAAAGTGATGATGAAAATACTCCTTGTAGTGTTAAGAAGCTTGTTAATCTGTACCATGATAGACATAATTTAGTACAAGATTCTGAAGATGGGACATTGGATGCAAACCCGTGTAGCTGATCATATTACATGTCACTTGGTCATTTTCAGTATTCTATGACCAAATGTGCATTTTAGTTGTGAGATAAAAAGTACATGTAGAAGACTTGCATGATTTTTATGGCTGAGATAAGCAAGCTTCATAAATTGGCATAAAACAGCTTATTAGCCACTTCTAAGTGGTTCAAAGTGACTCAACTTCCCTGGTGCATCCCCCTGTCCCCATGCCTTCACTTTATTATTTTTAAGTCTACAGCTGACAGCACTTAGTTACAATTCTGCCACAGCCTGTATGCATAGCTAGGATCATAGCCTACAAAGACATTGTTCATAGACACAGAGACTGAAGGTGTAGGAGAGAAAAAGGAGTAAAAAAATATGCACACTGATCAGGAAGATATTGACAGATAAACAAAATGGTTTGGAGATACAAACATGAGGATTTTGAAAGTTTTTAATAACTGAGGAGAAAGAAGTAAGATGCTGAAACTTAACTATAGATACTCTTACATAAATGGTTTATTAAGAAGAAAGCTATTAGTATGGGGTTTCATTCTGTTTATTTCTTCCCCAGATACTCCCACAGCATTTTTAAAATTTAAGTGATGTGTATGTCCTTCCAAAACATAGTCACCAGTCTTCATGACATTATTTGCTCAAAATTTCCATTGACATGAGTGTTTGCCACAATAAAACTTGCAAAAACTATGATCATCCTTTAGGACTTTTTCAGTAGCCATGAATCCAGAGGGAATGTGGAGGATAAAAGAAAACCCAACATTTTGAGGAGATTAAATGATCAGGGATTTTTTTTGGCCTTTTAAATTCTAGACCTCTTGTGTAAGTCATTGCACAAGTGACCCTCACTGCGCATGGCATGCAGAGAACAGTTGTGGTTTTGTCGTTGGCATGTGTTAGTAAGAGCTTGTAAGCAGGGAAATTGTTGTTGGGTAAAATTAATTGCATTGCATTGCTTATGTCATGTTCAAATCTGACTTATGAAAGAATGTTCTGGGATTTTTACCAGTGCTCTAGTAGTTTTCTTACAGTATTACAGTTCATCTTCTGCACTTTGCTGTATTAGTGAACGGAAAGCAATTCAAAGAAAGCAACAGGCTTTGGAAAGATTAAAAGAAGATGAAGTATCTTTTTACTTTGTGTTGTTATTAAGATTCCCCTCTTCAAAATGTCTTCATCTCAATATAGATGTTACTGGAGGCGAAGGATTGGGAGTGGGGCTCTGGTGGACCAGCTGGAGTGTATAAATGGGGGCTAGTATAGACGCAACAATACTTGGTAAGTTCCTAAAAATTATGTTGACAGCTGTTGAGCTCATCTATGCTCAGTGTGTTTTTTGAAGAGAAGCCAAGGAATTTTTAATCAAGGAAGATTACTGAGCAGATTACTGTGTGCTTAAAAATAGACTTACTTTTATTAGTAAAACTTTTTGTTAAGCCTGAAGTGCTATATTTTCCACTGAAAATGCAAAAGCTGTTTTGATTTAAAACAATATTAAATTATTATGAATGAGATGGAAAGAGATAATGAGATGGAAGGAAGATAATATTTATTCTGTTTAATCGAAGTGTTGTATAGGAATGTCAGCATGAGTAATATAAATGCATTTTAACTTTAGAATTTAATGGATCTCAGACTGACATTTCAAGGGAGACAGGACTTTCAGTGACTTGTTAGGTTGGAAAATGTCTGATTTAAAGACAATTCTTTATGGAATGTTTTTGTGTGAAGTTATTTTGGTAATCTGCTCTCTTAGGCCCAATTGCTAGTCTTTTCCCACACTAATGAAACTAGGTCACTAGTTTTTGGCACTTACCCAAGTTGTGAGATTTATTTGGTGTTCAAGCACACTGTCTAGAAATAGTGATGCAATGTCAGCAAGGCCACTTTTCATTTCATGAACATCATTTTCAGTGCCCTGGAATTAATTTATTCACTGACCTGTTAATAACTGCAATCTGTCACTGGCTTAACAGAGGCTGAGGAAGTGTCTGGAAATAGTCATGCTCACCCTACCAGGTGATCAGTTACAGGACTGCTGTTCAATGTAACATTTTTTGGTTTTGATCATGCAGAAGAATCTGACTGTTAATGAAAACAAACCAGCAACTTAATCAAAATGAAAATACATGTAATTAGTAAATATGGGAGAGAGATTGAAGTAGTGGTTTTACCCCACATTAAACTACAGTGCATCTGAGAACTATTCTGGTTACTTTTGAAAAAGTAAAGAAATGCAGCATCTGTAGATGATCTATAATTATTTGGAAAAGGACATTGTAGTAGTGTTGTCAAACAAAATTTGAATTTGCTGGTGTTTCAGGTTTGTTCTCATCCCAATCTCTACAATGTTTTTGTTGAAATCAGAATTGTCTTTAGCCACAAGCATGGCAGGCGGTCGCTTGTGGCAGTGGATTACTCTGCAGAGCAAAATAGCTGTTAGCCCTTTCCTACCTCACATGAGCCAGAGCCCTGGAGAGACAAGCTTGATGCTGCCAGTGGTCAGAAAACAGTTCTTACTGTGCAGTGACACAGCTGGCTAGCAATTCCTAGCAATGCTGCTGCTATCTTCAATTTTTCTGTTTCTGCTGTAGAGAAGCATCAAACCTAGCTCTACAGGGATTTCCCCCTCCACCCCTCACCATGTGCATCCTAGCTCTGAGGCTTTTACCTTACTTTAGGTCTGAATATTTCTCTTGTTACTCATTTACCATTCCCCGTGGTACGGAGCTGCACAGCATCCTGGCCCTTAATTGACAGTCTTGAAAAATTAAATTTTGCCTATAGCAGTAAGATGGCTCTGATTTAAGTATCAGGCATCATCACTGCAAGTAGTAAACCCTACTCTTAGGGACAAGCTTTTCTAGACTTGTACAAAACTGATCTTTGCGCACAGATTAAAGCTTAATAATGAAAAAGGTTTTTATAGGATTTTTTTTATTTTTTTGTTTCTTTGGTTAGTTTTTGTTATGTGAGGGTTGTGGCTTTGAGGGATTTTGAGGTGTAATTTAATACAGCTGAGGAGCTTCTCAGTTAGGGCACTTCTTGTGATATTTGCGATATTAAATTTCTGATGGAACATACAGCAGAGCATAGTGCTGATCTGCTATCACTGCCATTGCAAGCATGGAAAGAGTGGCCATTTTTTTGGTCTTGGGTTTCATAACCAGTAGTGGTTTTCTTCTGAAGTTTTACTTTCAGATTAAACTTGTGACCTGAACTTCCATGGCTGAGCAATGATAGTTGAAAACATGTCCCTTCTTCATAGTGCCTTGGAAACGTGGTGTAAGTGAATAGCTATTTTTATTTCTAATCTGATTTTCTCCAAGTCTTGCTTAAATGTCTTAATGGTATTTGGGGATGGAAAAACACTAGAGGTCTTTTTTAACAGTGACTTTTATGTTAAAATGGAATATCTTTTAAAATTCCAGCTTTTTACAGTGTACCTGAACTCTGCTGAGGGGCCAAACATCTTGTTGTTATATCCATTGACGTATTATCCTACACCTCTGTAGTGCTGGAAGAGAATTTATGAAATCCAATTTGAAGGCTAGTTGTTTTTCTGTAATTTAATAGGAAATGCGTTTTTTAAATTGAAAAAACGGCGAAATGGGGCAAAAAATAGCAGCTTTCTCATTGACTCCTGCTAAAGCCAGTATTTTCACTGGAGTTTTGTGTAAAGGGTAGTAGCTACTGCATACTCCTCTGTTTTGTGATATTTATCTTATCAGACTGCTAACTCTATGATTTCCTTGCATGGAACAAAGAAAGGTCTGGCTGCTTTGCGTAATATCCAGTCTTTTAGTGTATGGAATGCTAGTAAATTTTGATGACTTGGTCCTATGCATCTTTTGATGTCCCCTTTGTTTTCAGATTCTTTCAAGTGACAGTAAATTAAGCTGTGCTCTATTCCCTGCATCTGCTGACTGATTCCCAAAGCCTTTGTAATAAAAAAGAGCAAAAACAAAGTAAATTATTAGTGATTCATTTTCTAATGTGATAAAACATAAAACAAAAACTGGAGATGAACAATGTGAAAGAACATTCTGATCTAGTAAATCACATAGATGCAGGACGTACTTGTTTTTTTATGCTAGGTAGATCAAATGGAAATGATTTGCATACATCTTCCTGTGTTTGAGACCTGTGTTTTTCTTAAAAGCATACTATTGAAATCTTTTTGGTTGTATTAATTTTTAAATTACTTTTAGGAAAATTATTTTCGTAGTTTATAATGTTTGTATACTATTACATTATTGATACATAGTGTGGTCATGATTCACATGATTGTGTTTTGGGCTAGGGATTGTTTGTTTTTATGGTTCAGCAAGAAATTGAGAAATATGTTAATGTTTGGTGACTTTCTAAACTCACAGTTGTTTTGGCACATTGAAACTGGCATGTTTGGAAAATCCCTCAGCCTGAATTACTAGTTCACCTGTATTGTAAGATACATAAAATAGAACAGTTTAAACACCTAAACATATGTATGAATGTTGTTTTTGAAAATTATGGGTTTGGTGGGTTTTTTGTCATTACTGTGACAGAATTTTTTTCATTTTGTTGAGCTTGGCACATGCTTTCTTTACTGTTTCAAACGTGTTTCTATGACACTTTTGCCAAATGTCTGCATTCACTAAGAACAGAAGCTAAATGCAGTTTTGCAGTTTTCTGTCATGAGGTCACTTTTTTCACCTTTTTTTACTGGGGAAAGTTCTTCTCTCTCTCAGAGAGAAAGAAAATCTCTCTCTTAACTCTGTTTTCTTGTAAAGGGTCAGCAGGTGATACTTTTCCCAGCAGAGCTGGAGTAAAAGTAGGTCTTGCAGAAAGCAGATGAATTAGAACCAATTAAAAATACTGGAAGTTTTCATAGGTTTGAACATTTTATGTGTTGAATTTTCACTGTATGCTATAAGTCTTTATTGTTGTAACTCTGCCTTCAAAGTCACCAGGCCATTCTCAGGAGCCTTGCATCTAGAATTTCAGTGAATTCACATGTCTTCTAAACAGAAGGAAAAATTAAAACATCTCTCAAGTCACTTCTTCTAGCCTATATGAATTAGTGAGCTGCTAGGTGGATATTAGCAGAATTAGAAGAAAAAAATTTCTGGTAAATTCATCGTAGATCACAGACTTCCCCACCATTTCTCTGTAGTGGAAATCTGTCTCAGTGTAGCAATAAACATGGGAGAAGCTGTCCTCTTAGAAAAGATCAGTGAAGGGTAGCTACTTTGATTGGAAAGCTGATACTTTCTGTATATTTTCCTCTTTCTGGATGAATATTAGAGTGTTACCACACCTGGAGTCAAACATAGGCAAGCCAAAGTTAAAGCTTCTTTCTGTGTACCCTACTACCTGGTTGGACAATTCTCAATTCAGACATCCAGTAACTAGGTTAATCATAATTGTCAGGACAATTGAGATTGAATGGTACACAATTGCAAAAGGACCTAAATGTTTCTGAATTTTCATGACTTAAAGTAGAAGCCAACCTTTCCCTTCAGGCAGTTCCTAAAAGGCTGTTCTCACCAGCAGAAAATAGTATGTGGAACTCAGTTCCCTAAACATGGTGTCCCTATGCCTTGGAGTGTCTCGTTGGCCTCTGATTACTTCTGTGGTCTTGCTTACAGACCACAGTGCAGGAGCTTACTATGACATCCAAAAGCACTTTTCAAACTCAGGTGTATTAAGTTGAATCCAATGCATGATCTGTGTTACATGGCTTCAAGCACAGAAGGCTTTAAGGGGAGTTTCTTGTAAAATATAGAACATAAGAGCAAATTGGTTTTATGTTCTTTCAAATGGATGTGTCTGGGTTTGGATTTTTTTTTTTTTAATTTCTTTCTGTACTTAAAAGGGATGGGCAGTATAGAGTTTGGTGTGCATGATTTGTTCTGATAACAAACTCATGCAGTTACAGAAGTATACCATAGGTCTGCACATAGCCATTGTAAATATGCCAGATAAAATCTGAGAGGAAAAACCATGCTTCAGAATAAATATTTAGTAAGTGTATGTTGCATGGCCATAGGTAGTTGTTTCCTTTGAATTTTGGTGTATAAAAGCTCACATAAAAGATTTTAACAACTCTTTTATAAGTAATAAGCCATAAAAATAGAGTAAATGTTCATATTTTTATTATTTTGTTTTCCATTTAAGTCTTCATTTTACATAAAATTTAAAAAAGGTCAGAAAGAAAAGAGTTGTTACAGAATTGACTGCTTCCAATATGGAAGAGAAATGTGATCATTTGAAGACCAAATGCTCTCTTCTAAGATAATTCTTCCTGAAAATTAGCTGGTAGCTATTGATATTTTTATTGAAATTCCTAAGTGTGATGCTAGGTTTGCGTACTAATTGCTGTGAGTTTGAGCAAGGCAATATACAGCATGTACTTTAAAGTTCTTTCACCTTAGGAAATTAATAGACAGTTTTATATAACCCAGTTATATTGGGCTATCACTTCTTACAGGACTGAACCCATAGCAATGAAAGACTTCTTACTGCTTCTCTAAGATTAGAGACAGAAATGAGTGTCTGAATTTTGATAGTTAAGTTGCTCAAAAGGATGTTATGCCTAACCAGCTTTAGCATTACTACAGATGATCAAAAGTCTTCATGCTGAACACTTTAGAAGTGCCAGATTTCTGGATATCCATCTCTTCAACAGAATAGAAGGTCACCCAGGGTATAACACTGTTGCCATTAAAAAGCTTTCCTTTCTTCAGTCTTGAAGTGAAAAATATAGATGAAGAAAGAAACACCGGGAGTACAAAAATAATAGTACATGCAGCATTGGAAGCAGCTATTGTTGTCTTTGCTCATTGTTCATATGAAAAAAAATAAGCCTCTGTGAATGAAGAAGGATTTAAGGTAGTCTTGGAATTGCCAAAGTTCCAAATAGTGAAAAGGCTATGTTGTCAGTTCTGTTGCTTCTCCATTTTAAAAGGGGTTAAACCGCAAGTAAACTGTTTCCATGTTATATAAAGGCAGTGTCCTAAATAAAAGTATGGAATGTAACTACAGATTGTATTGCAGCTACAGATTTTCTAATACTCTAGAATTCCCTGCAATACATGTGTAATGTCTCTAGACAACACCTTTTTCCAAGTCAGAGAGGTCTACTCTACTTTGGCCTTTACTAAATGTTTATCTTTGCAATACCTTTTTTTTAATTTTTAAAACCTGAATTTAGTTTGGTATGGTTGAACATCTAAAGGCACATGCTTTTCTCTTCCTAGAGAAGAAGTGATTATACATAATGGAACCAATTATAGTGACAAAATTTCTCAGTTGTTTCCTTTTGGAAAAACCCACCCCAACTCCCCTGAAAAAAAAGCCCCCCAAGCTCCCAGTGTTTATTCCTCCAGGAAAATAAGTGTTTTTTTAAAAAACAAGGACCAAAAAATCAGTGAAAGCTGTGTTTTGCATTTCTTGTTCTGGTGAGCCCAATAAAATAATTGTTAGACTGGTATACCCTAGTATGTGTTTCAGGTTTTTCATGGGCCGTATATTTTAGCAGATTTATGTAGATGTCTGTTAGCTTATCCTGCCATCCAGGAGCCTAGCTGCTGCATTAAAAAATAATAGATCTTCAGAATTCCTTTATCTGGACGTGGTCCTGAACCTTTTCTAGGTAACCTTTCATGAATATTGGACAAGGCAATCACCAGAGATTCCTGAGATTCCTTCCAATTTAGCATTCAGTGATTCTCTGATTTTAGCATTTCAATGAAGTATCAAAAGACAGTGAAAAACAAGTTCTTTTGGGTTTTGATTTTTTTATTTCTCAGAATCAACATCTTTCCTTCTCAGCACAACATAAAGTAACATGTTAAATATGTATGTGAGTCTAAATCTGGTTGTTTTTTTTTCCCTTTCCCCTCTCCTCGCATAGAAAAGGGAAGTAGTGCTTCACATGGTGAAGTATGATGTGTCAATGGAAAAATCATTGAATTTCCTGAAAACATCGTTCAAAGAACAAAATATTATTGCAGTCTCATGCTATTTTTCTGATTTTTTTTTCTATTCTCTTGCTTCCTGATGTAATAAAACTTTAACTTCTGACAAAACCCCTACTCCAAAGGTTTCATTGCATGTATGATTCATACTTTAGTCTTTAAAAGAAAGGAGTTTTATTCTTTGAAACAATGGTGTTTTTTGATTTCTACCTTCCTTCTTCTTACTCTGTGTGGTGTGGACAGTAAACTCACTTTCATGTTCTTCTATTGATTGTAATAGGTTTGCTACAGATCTTTAGTAAATTCTTACGTAACCAAGGAAAAGGTATGTAAGATGAGTGCAGTTACTGAGTTGCTGCCAAAGGGAGTGTGGCTTAAGCTGTCGCATCAGGAAGCCAGCTTGAGTAAGAGGAAGGAAAATGAAGTTATCCTTACAAATAAATGCAGAGTAGTGAAGTAATAGTACTGTTACAGCTAAGGTTGGGATGAATTTGGCTGTTTACCTGAAGATCTTTTCCTGCTCTAAAAGTAAAATATGTTCTGAGATCTTAAAAATGTCTGTATCTTACTGAAAATGTGGTTATTGTGAACAGTCACATTTAAGGAACAAGAGATCCGCAAAGTCCAGTGATTTTTGACCCAGAGGGTAGCAGGACACAATAAATAAACAGGAATGGGGAGACACCCTGGAACAGCACCTTATCCAATTTTGATTTAAGTGTCTATGAGGATACAGATGTGACAATCAGATTGCAGTAGTTGATTTCAAAGTGTATCATTAGACTGCAGAGAGCCTGCTAGGAGGGACTCTGAGATTGGTGGTGAATTTCTAGCATAATAGGTCTTTCATGTGGCTGAAGAAGCATTTATCTGAACTTAACATTACTATACTCTAGCATGTCTGATATTTCTGACTGAGTTGCCTTGGGGTGTTTGTTCCAGGTTTTGCTGGGTCACATTGTGTTGATTGTTCAAGGATTCGTTTCCAAGTAGGACCAAACACCAAGCAGGAATCTTTTTTTAGCATATGTCTAGTGCCTCTGCAGATGCAAAGAGTATATGGAATGATCTTAACTAAAAGGTTATCTTTTGAAAAGAATACTGAGATAATTGTGTTGTTTTGATATTCAGGAGAAAAATGAGAGGGGTTTTTTTTGGTTTTATTTGTTTATTCTTATCAGGGATGTAGTTTAGTTGGTGCAGTTTTCATGATTCTCTGAAGTAGCCATTGATAGAGGTAAGGTTCTACATTGCCTAAAGAATTGAGACTGAATTCCATCAAGAATGCCAAAGTTAACAGATATGAAAAAACCCACAACTAATGCAAGTGTCAAATTTTCCTTGCTTAAAGGAATAATCTCTTATTTATATGTACATATTCCAATTCTGTCAGGGATAGTGTTACTGTAAGGCATTTACATGCACAGATCAATAAGCACTTAGCTTAGGGGAAGTGCATTTTCAAAATCATAGATCCATCATTTCTCTCTGTGATGATGTAGATTTTTTTTGTCACTGAGAGAAATGAATGCTTAATAATATAATGAATATTTCTGTTTTTCTTGTAACATTATTATTAGACCACAGGTTTCTGAAAGGATGAGTGTATAATGTTTTACAGTTAATCTTTAGTGTGCAGCTGAATAGATAGTAAGGTTACACTGATGATACATTTTTAGTAGACTAAAAACAGTATCTTAAGCACAGACCAAGTATGGAGTTTGGTTGGCTGACTCTACACGACCAAACATGACTTTTGACATTTACTGAGACAGGTCTGGCAGTTTCTGCATCTGTATGAATGGTCTTTACTGTCCCTTTCCTCTGCAAAATTGTGGTGCTCACTAAAATGGAAGTAATTTCTGGGGAAAAGTTGAGGTGATGTTGGTTTTTCTTCCTGGTACTTCCCTTCTGTATAGAGATTTAAGTAGGTGAACATAGTGTCTTTGAAGAATTTAAGCCGTGACAGGTCAGCTTTAACAAAGTGTAATGACATAGTTATTTTGTTTTAAATAATTGTAGTTATGAAAAATGTTGTGTGTATCTTTAAATAACTTGATTTTTTTTTTTTTGCATTAAAAAATGTTACTGATTAATTTTTGATCTTTAGATATGTGTGAAGTAAAGTATGAGTAGGAATTTTTTTGCCTATTCTTGAAAATGTAAAATAAGTCTAGACGAATCTGCGCTGCCTCAGAATTGAGATATTGGAACATGAACTGTTCACAGTGTAGCTTATTGATTTTTGAATGTCTGATTAAAGTAAATTGCATCAATCACTGAGATGGCAATGTAGAAATATGGAAGTGATGTAATAGTCGTAATCATTTCCACAATGAAAAAGTCAGCTTTAAGAATGTGTGTAGGAATTAGCTGCATTTGAATATCGTTTCATCTAAATAGAACACACCACATTATGACTGATATTTTTCATTTCTAGTTATCATTGCCATTCTTTGTGAGAAGTTGCTTTTGATTCCAACTCTAGAGTATTGGCCACCAAAGTTTTTGTTTTTCTGCACTAAAAAAATAATAAATAAATTAAAAAAAGCCTTATTCTGATTTTCATTGCATCATATGGTGAGTCAAATCTTTTTAGCACTTGTTTGTTAGTTATTTCCATGGTCAGTCTGGCAGTTTTCTCAGTCATCTTTCCCTATGATTTACCAAGTTCTTTTAATGGTTGGTAAAAAGGGCCAGTTTGCACATTTCTTAGCCTCATAATCAAGTATGTGTCTCAGTAACTCAAAATCTTAAAATCTACCACTTCTAAACACAATCAGAATTAAGCAAGAATTAAGCTTCTACAAAATTATTTTCTTAAGATGTTAGGAAGATTTTTTTAAAAATTACTTATTTGTTGTATTGTAGACTCCCAAATACTTAGAAAAAGTTACAAACCTCTCTGCCTAACTAAGTCAGTCTTTTAAAATGTGTGATTAAGAAAAATCCACATTGACTGAATAATGCACCACACTCCTTTTTGTGTCTTTCTGAGGAAGAAATACGATATTGAATATGAAACTAGGTGGAGTCTGGCTTCATACAGTAAGTAATGTTTTGTTGTTGCAAAGGCTATTTCATGCCTTGCCATCATACCTGTAGTTTAATACTGCAGAAGCAGAAAATAACCAATGAAATAGTTCATCAGTTTGAAAATCCTACAGTTTGCAGAAAATGGAGAAGCTTTCTAGAAGTCATCTACTTATTTAATTATTCTAGCTCCAGTCTATGTTTACAACATAAAAAAATATATACTTTTAGTCTTCAGTGTACTTTTGGTCTTTTACTTCCATTCTGCTTAGAAATCGAACATCTGAAGCGTCATTAAAACTTGTCAATAGAATTTTGCAGGAAAGATAAACAAGAATATATATCTACTATAAAGACCATACTGTTTATTTGGGCTTAGTATCACGGACCTTGCCTTGTGATTCTAGGCAAATACAAATGCTTCCAAGTAATTAGAATGGAATTTCACACAACTAAGGACTCTGCCTGGAACTGAGGTTTTAATGGACTATTTAACCTAGGTTGAAATTGTAGAAGCTATTACCATAGTTGTTGTATTTTCATGAGTCTAACTAAATGTAGATTTACAAGATAACTTAGTTAAGAAGATATATATACATAATATTACACTGTATCTAAGTAATTTTAGTTGTTGAATACTGAAGTTTACTCTAATTTCAAGTGTTCCGTTTTAGGGTCATGCCGTACGATGCCTAGTTTATTTTACAGACTACTGCATATTCTATTTGCTCTTCAAATTACTTTAACTAGAGGTGATGAAAAGTAGTTCAGTGAATGCTTGGTGAATGCTGCAATACAGAATCCTTTAGGTTGGAAAAGATTTTTAAGATCAAGTCCACTGGTTATTTACTATTGAATGATTTATTACAGTAAAGATATATAAAAATGATATGTACAGAAAAGAAAGTGCAATATATTGCTATTTAGTTAGAAATAGTATTCACTTTGAAGGACAGAGTATATAAAAAATCTTAGGGTTTTTTTTTTTTTTGGTATATGGAAGTATAAATTTGTAATGCCTCTGAATAAAGTCATGTCTCGCTATTCCCTTGCACTTAGTATTGTGCAACAGCTCATGTAGTACTCTAAATGTGAAGAAAGGATGCTGTTGAAGGGATTGGTACTATATCTAAAACATTTTAATTAATTAACAGTAAAATAATTCCTGTTTTCACCTTGTTCAGAGTGTTGTATACCCATGCATGCATCCATACACTCACGTTTTTTGGTGAATGTAGCTAGTTAATTCACTAGCTACATTTTTCTTTTTCTTTTTCTTTCTGAACTTCTATTTTTGTATATGAATTTAAACATAATTCCAGCTTGAATTTTTTGTTTTAGAAACAGTTTGTGGAGCTATTTTGAAAAATCTAAATGACAATGACTCCAAAATTCTTAAGTGCTTTGGGAAGGAGTAAGCTACCAAAGTATCTGTTTGCTAGGAAAGAAAATAGATTTAGGCAGCAGAGGCTTGTAGTCACCATTATCAACTTCTATTGACATTGAAGAAGTATAAAGAATGGCTTTGTTCAATTCTTTGCAATTGAACATTCAAAAAGATTAGAAAAATGTCTGGTTTTGGCTAGTGCTATGTGATATTTGTACTTCTTTAAAAGTTCACCTGTGAAAATTTCAAACCTAAAATAGTGCAAAAGTGATACTAGTGTTCATTAAATATTGGTTTTTTTCTTGTTTTCCTATGTTTTTAGACCACTAATCATAGTAGAAGTATTTGCTTTCATTTCATGCAGGATGTTAATAGTGGTATTTCTGTTATTACGACGTGCAGCTTGTTTGTTTTTATTTGAGCTGTAATAAGTTAATCACTGATCACATTTATTACTGACCACTCTAAGTCAGTGATGTTACATGTTTGCACTAGCTTCATGGTTGAGACATTTTATTCAATGTTTGGTTTTATAAGGTTTATAAAATTATTGGTTTTATAAGTGAACAATTGCCTGGTCTCAACATATACCAGCAGTTATCTTACAACTGTTATCGCACTTGAAAGATAAACCATGAATTTTTTGAAGACTATCAAGGAAGAAGCTCAAAGGGATTTATAGTAATCTCATAAACAACAGAAATTTTTTTCTCATATTTGAGAAGACCTTTTAGATGGAATGTGTATACTGAAATGGAGGAGCTGAAAAACTTCTGTAAAACTTGTGAAAAGTGAAACATTGTCAGTGATGTGGCCATTATTGAAACATAGCCAATGTGACTGTGTAACCCAAATAGCTGTTACTACAATCCCAGTTTCTTTTTATCTTCACATTCAAAAAAAATAAAACAAAAAAGTATTTTTATGACTGGCAGAATGAGAAGTGTTAAAATGTTTAGATTTTGCTAAATACCTTTTGTGTTAGAGCACTTCTTTGACCCCAGCAAACGTCTGTATATCAAGCCTTCTGCACAGTTATGGCTTTGTATCATACTTTAATCCTTCTTTTATGGAAGAGTTAATGTAGCATAGTTTTTCAGAAGTTTAGAAAATGTCTATTATATGAATCACTTTGTCTCGGTGGAATAAAAGCAAATTGAACTGTGATCCACAGCAGCCTCTTGTTTTACAGTCATTTGAATCAGTGTTTGGATATTATATTATTCATACCATGAAGCCAGTGCAATAGAATTAGGCTGTTGTGTTACATGTTGAAAAAATATTATGTATTTGTACCTGGACAATTGTTCTGCAATGATGTAATGGCAGCAATCTGTTAATTTGCCATTTACTTTTAAGTTCATTAAACCACTTCAATTTTTAATATGATTAAAAAAAAAAAAATCAATCCTACCCAAACCCAAATCATTTGCATGTCCTACTTTATCTCTATGGTATTTAGGTGAAGGATTTAAATGAATTTTCCAATTGTTTTTATATTAAAAAAAGATAGATTTTATTCTGATAACTGTAAATCTAACTCACTATGAAAGGAACTAAGTAATTTTGAATATTTTCTGAAATCTGTGATATCAAAGAATGCTTTTAGAATTACTTGGTGTCATTGATTTTTACTATTGTAGCACAATAATACCCTGGTTAAAGATGAGAAGCCTGTATTTTAAGGCAAGCTGCAAAGTGGAGGAAGGTGGTTGCTCCTGATGAAAAATATTTATAAGTACAAATGTAGAAAAGATGCAATATATTGTTTCAAAATATAAGGAAATCATGAGACTGTAATATGTGTGATAGGTAATGTTTTGAGTCTCTTCAGTCTTCAGTTTCCTTTAGACATCAGAGTAAAGAAAATTGAAGGCCCGAGTTGAAGAGGATAGTTACTGAGTCCACAAGACGACTCTCCAGCATGAGGTGTGTGAAGGAAGAAGGCACAATGATGCTTGTTTCACAAAATGAGAAGTGAATGGCGGAGGCTGGAATTACTCCTGTACTTCAAAAAGCAGATTAAATCTCACAGTACAGAGTGAGACTTCATGGATAGATAAAACAAAACCGTAAAAGCATTATGCTGATATTTTTACTGAATAGAAGCAGGATAGAGTCAACAAGAAGTGCAAAGAGAGGAATGTCAAGACCAGAAACAGAGCAGAGACCCTGTCTTTGACATCTAGAGAATGAAGAATTTGCTGAAGTTTCATCTTCATACACTGATCAGCAGAGGTGTTAAAGAAAATCGTATATACTGTAATCTAAACCCATTCTATCCTTCAACAGGACTAGGAAAGAATGCCTCTGACACTCCCAAGATATTCTAGGTGGAGAGAAAATAACTGTTTTCAATATTCTCTCAATACATTACTTATGATCTTTATGACAGACCTTTTTGACCTGAAGAATTTTTTGCAGTTTTTTGATGCTGCAAATGAAGCTCAATGGAAGTATGGAAAAAAGGTTTTGAACTGTTAAAGGACTTATAAGAAACTACTAAAGGAAATCAGAGTACATTTGATTGAGTACACATCTTGAGCTGTGAATCTCCACTGTTTGAGGTGATTGTGCAAACCATTTTATGTTATGGCCTCCTTTTTCTGTCTGATCCATTAATGAGTCCCTTAGGGCATAGATGATGATGTTATTAGGACTTTTGTTTCTGACACAGATTTACAATTTTGTACACTTGTCTTGTTTTCTTTATATTGCAACAAGAATAAAATTAAAAATCAAACAGAATTTAAAATGCATTGCTAAAGAAACTGCAACAGACTAAATGTTTTTGAGTTAATTATTTTGTCTCCTGGTGTACACACAGTCTAACATTCCTTGACAGTTGATTGGTCCACAGAGAAGTTTAAGAACTATTTGAAGTCTATAAGCTCATATTTAAACTTTCAAGTACAAGGATGTATAGAGGCTATAGTTTTCCACATACGATTCTCCACTTACAGATGGGGCTTATTTGAGCAAGTGAGACTTTAGAACCAAAGAGCTTGTATTGCATGCCCCAAAGGTCTGACTAGTCTCTTGTCTTGTCTCCCACAGGGCAAGCATCTATAAATTAAACTTCACTTTATTATTTTTCCAATCTCTGGTTTTTTGATTCAGGGTTTTCTGAGCTGGATGAGTTTTGTATATTTTTAATAACTCTTGTGGGATTCTGCTTCTATGAATTTGTCTGATCTTTCATCCCCTTGAGCCCCTGCTTTGTTACAAGCTTTGTTCAGAACTTGTACCACTGAGGTGATTTTGCACAGAGGGATCTGTAGATTCTAATGTGACAACGACCTGGTAGTTAAGTGATTGAATGGTCTAAGTACCACTTTTTTTAAAATGATCATTACATCATTGCCGGTGCCTGGATTCTCTGTGCAGTGAGGGAAGTACTGACAAAACTCACACATTTTTTTAATTTTCTGCTCTCTTGGTCCTTGCTCCTTACCTCACTCGCATTAGCTTATTTGAGTCTCTATGTTATCTGACAAAGAACAGTTGCTTTGTTGAATGCTAACTCTGGCAACCTAGTCATGATGCACTTTTTCCTGAGGTGGTTGGTTAAACAATTTGAATAGTTACATGGAAGGGCGTCAGCATGTTGCAAGCAGCTGTGTCAAGAGGTTACCGCTTGCTGTCATACCCTCAGCTGCATCTTGCCCTCCTGCCAGAAGTCATCACCCATTTAGATCTATTTGTAGAACAGCCTGTTCAAATTCTTCTTTATGATAGTAAAATAAAAGGTCTACAAAAAACCTACAATGTAAGATGCTTAGGCTAATTTTGACTACATCAGACTGCGAGAATCTGATTCTGAGTGCAGGGATCAGTCGTAGAAGCAACCTCAAGGGCGTTTAGAGAAGCAGTAGCCTCTTATTGGAACAGCTGGACCTGTCAGGTTGACTAAGGTTGATGCCATGTCAGATGAATTTCTCTTGTGTATTCTAGAATGATGGAGTAACTTTGGTTGGGCAGGTACTTTTGAGGACATATGCTTCAGTTCCCTGTTAGATCAGTTCCTTGAAATTTTGAACAGGTTAATCAGGGCCTTGTGTTGTCATTTGGTGTATCATAAAGATAGGCAATTTCTTAGCCTCTCTGACCAACCAGTGGTCTAATGGTTTTAATCCCCCTCATTATGAAGACCTTTTTCTGTCTATTTTATTAGAATTTAATTTGCTGCAATTTGTGCTTTTTCCATATGAGTCTTTTGCTGTGTATCTCTGAGATAAGTAGTTCTCTGTTTTTTCTATAACTATCTTTTAGGTGGTTGAGGATAACAACAAGGACACTTGTTGTTACTACTTTGGTAGATCGACAAAAAATCTCTAAATTTGTGGTAAATTACAGTCTTTGCTCTCCCCTCATCTTTTGAGTCAACCATCTCACTGTCAGCTTGGTTAGGCACTTCTTCTCCTGCAAAATACAAGTGACTTCCAGGATACTTTACTTGACTGTTGTGACCTTTGGAAGAAGAGATTCATATCACAGTGGCATGAGTCAACTTCCTCAGCACCCTTAGATGCATTCTGTCTTGTCCCTGGAGACTTGGAAATGTGCAGTTCTGCATCGGCTCACGATCCAGTCGTCTGCTACTGTGTGCAGTACTTCAGTCCCACAGACACCACTGTGATAGTCAGGAGGAACTCTGAATGGCCAGGGAGCAGATGAATGAAAAACAAGGCAAAGAAAGCACTGTGACCTTTGCTGTACTTTTTCCCTGTCATTTTTTTGCTTGGTCTCATACCTTACTCACCAGAGACCCATGTATTTCTTTTGTTAAATTTTTTAAGGTGCTAACATGCTTAGAGAAGATCTTGTTTCCCTCTGAGTCTGGCTCTTACTTCCACTTGTGCTGATGTGGTTGGTATTTCTATATTGTTCTTAAGTGAACTGTTCCCACTTCCACTTTACATACACTTTCGGACATTCTGGAGTTTTTTCTCATTTACCTTTGAGGTGTTGTATTTACTGCATTTATATTTGCAGAGGGAATTTGTAATGAGGCTTTTTGCATGCCCAGTTTTTCTACTTGATGACTGCTGCTGAAATTTCATTGCATTCAATTGGACAAATACTTACCTTTGAATAAATAGTTCAATAACCTGAAGTCTCTTCTCATGAGTAATTGACTGTGTTCTGTAATTGAATTGCAGCTCCTGCTAACTCATGTGGGAATGTGATACTAGAAGTATGTTCTAAAATATGAGAGCTAAGGTGCAGTCCAAAACAATATAATAATTATCAATTTACATAGAAGAGTAAAATCAGATTAACCTTTTTCTGATTTTTTAGAGTGGTTGTTTCTGTTTAGTCTGCTCATAAAGTCAACAAAGGCAATTAGAAGATAAGTCTTCTTGTTCAAACCTTAGGAGTGGCATTCAGGTGTTTCAAGTGTGCATTTAAGCAGTTTTTCATCTCTTTTTTTTCAGTATTTGAGACATTCCTTTAAAAAATAGGTAGCCCTGAATACCTGTTTTGTAGCTTTTTTTTTAAACAATCAGTCAATCATTCTTTGATGAGTAAATTTATTTTTAACAGCAATTCAGAAAATTATAAAGATAGCTTTTAATATCCTTATTATAATAGCTTTATTAGCAAATGTTTATTTAATTTTATTTCACTGAAAGAAATTTGTAAAATGTACTGTTCATGAAGAGTTATCTTATGGCAATAAAATGAATTACTGCAATCTGTAGATGTAATGGATATGCATTTAACGTAGTTCAGGGCTCACTAACCAGTTTAATGGGCTCATCACAATTTTCTTGTAATGTCATTGTGTTTGCAGCACTTATCATGTACGATAATTGTGTATTTACATTTTGTATGATGTATGAAGAAGTACAGAGCTTTTTTTGTCAATGTCTTAAATTGGGCTGGGCTCCAGTAGTTTTTAAACTAGGAGTTTAACTGCATCCGAAGCCATTTAATCATGCCCTTCCTAAAAGAACACATTCCCTAATATTGTCTTATGAGATGATGACTTGTCTGAAAAGGCAAATTGCGCTGTTGGTGTAAAGCAGTTTAGAAGGCACAGATCATATTTTTCAAATGGTTTGATTTAATAGTTTACAGACATGTAGGATGTTCAGTGACAGCTTCAAGCTTTATGTGGTGAATTAAAATGAGTTTTAAACTCTGGTGACTTCATGTTGAACAAAGTAAAATTTCAGCTTTGATCCTCTGGGATGGAATGTGTATGATGACTCACTTGTGGTTCAGAGTATGATGGTTTCAGTAACTTGTTGAATGGTGCTACATGTTGGGAAGTCTGTAGGAATAAGTGAAACAGCTTTTGTACTGTATTCGCAGTTCAAGTAATTAATGTTTTAATAGTTAACTGTACCTTCATAATCAGCCAAAATTGAAAAATAATATTTTTTTAATAAGAAGCAGATATATTTCAAAGCTTTTAAATTACTTTTTCTTTCTGTAATCTATTTAAAGCACAGGTGTGTAAGACTAATTATCAAAATCCCTTCCTGATGATCTTTCAGTGATAAAGGAACAAAATACAGTCACAGTGTAACTATTGTAGAAAATTGCATTTGACATGTAACAAGAGCAAAGGAAGAATTTCAGTATGTTGCTTCATTCTTCAGCTTCTAGTTGAACCTAAGACGTAATTACTTGTATGTAGCTCAAAAGCCTCTTCTACTAGATTTTTTTCAAGTACCACAAAATTCTCTATTTGGAAAGTTAATTTTAGAGGTGAAATAAGAAAGAAACTCATGACAAAAATATTACTGTTCAGTCACCTGGTCAGGGCCTTCTGAATTAGGAGGAAATTAATGATAAAATACTGACATCTGCCACTATGGAATTCCAGTTGGTGTTTGTATACTTTTAGTACTGTCACTTTTGAAAAGGGTATCCTTTTTCATTTCAGTTGCATCTGTGAGCTATAGGAATAGTTTTAGTAGTTATAGTCAGACATAAAAAATACACTACAGCTAGGATAGTAATGACCGGAAGAAAATCTTGGACAGATAGAAAATGCAAATAATATACAGCTATTTAAAATATCCTTTCAGTTGTTGATTTTCTATAGGAACTACCTTTATGTAGGCAGTACATGAATATGTGCAGAGTATCTGTTAAAAATGTTAAATGATTGTGAGGAAAGTAATGATGTATCAGAATTAAAATAAGAATTTCAGAAATTATCTGTGGCATTGAAAAAAACTGCAGCAAATTTATTAGAGAATTGAAAACTAGTACTGGACCAGATGCATCAAAATTTTAGACATCTTAGCACAACTCTGAGTTCTGTATTTTGACAATTTCAGCTTTCAGTTGTGTAGTGTGAGCATCCTGATCTACACTGTGCTGCTAGGGGAGCACTCCTGTACAACTTCACTGAGCTCTGAGATGAGCAATGACATGCTAGGCTGATACGAGTAAAAATAATGAAATCCTAATCAGAATTGGATTGAAACATGGCAGACCATGAAAGATGCTGGTTATTTTTAAATCCTTTTCTTTTTCTTTTTTTCTGGTCAGAGCTTATATGCACCATTATATGTTAGGTATCCTACCTGCTTGACTAAGACCTTTTCCTTCTGAAGTTGACATGCTTTTTAAATTCATAGTAGAGTCTGTAAGATTTCTTAGCTCTACAGCAGGGAGTTTGAATGAATTTGATATCTCAGCCTAGAAATCATATGCCAAGGCTTTGCAGAGGCATGAATTTTGGAGGCCTTAAGGTCCTTAGTTCAGCCCTGTCATCAATATATGAATTGCTAGGAGACTAGTGGGGCTCTAGAGTGCTCATTGAATTGACATTTGAGGGCTTTTGTGTTATTCGAGTGTACAAAAACTAGAATTAAAAGATGCAAGATAAACTTCATATTCAAAACCAAGAGAGAATTGCTAAAAGCCTTCCAGAGAGTCTATGTTTCAAAATGCATATATTTAAAATCAAGGGGATTTTCAAAATGTTCCCTAATGAAGTGTCAACAGAAGTTAAAAGTTTGAAGTGAAGGTGTTTGACATGCAGGAGGGTATTGGAGCATTTAGAGAAGCATGCAGATGGATGACATTTTATCATCAAACTGTGTTGCTGCAGATTGTAATGAATAGGAAAATGCACTTTGTATAGCTTGTTCTGGAAGATATTTAGTATCTCCTGTTAACATATGCATCACTATGCCCACAGTTACATCGAGCTTGCCCTTTTAAGTTTCCGTTTCCATTCACTTTAATAAGAAAATAACTGGAAAGCCCCCAGTGCTGACAAATTCTGTGACACATACAGAATGCAAGCATGAAAGGTTATCATACCAGTAGGTATGGGTTTTTTACATAAATATATGTCAAGATTGTACTAGGGACATGATATATTTAAGTATGACGTTAGCATGTGTTATTTTTATCTTGACTGAGGGAGCAAAACTTTGGAGAATATTGCTATATCTCAGCTTCAGAAATGAAAGTGAAACACTTCGATGGATACAAATCTATGTGGTGAAGAGTGAACCTTTCTTAATTAAGGTTTTTGAGGAAACTGTCTTGAGGGACTGCTCAGGAGGGAAAAGGAATTGCTCATTATGTTCAGGATTTCTTGCCATATTTTTAGTTTTCCAGCTGGAATTTCCTCATTTTGCATTTGAGAACTTTTGTGGTCTAAAAAGTTCATATTTTGAAGCAGTTCCTCAGTTCTCTTGAGAGTGGTGCTCTTGAGAGTGAAAAGTTGTAAATCTTCAATTCAACAATTTGCTAAGGCAAGTGGTTGTTTTGAATGTAAGGGTACCAACTGATTTCCTGGAGATGTGGATCTATGCATCTCCAATATCTCATGTCAAACATTGATGTACTTTGCAAATGCAAAGGGTAATGGCTCTTAACAAGTGCAAACATGATGTTACATTTCTCTGTGTAGTGTTCACTAATTTGCTTTAAACATAAGCCATTGTTTGTTTATGAATGTCAATAAAAATTATAATTTCCTCTTGGCACAAAGAGTTTCAGAAAGCCAGAAGGAGCTCTGTACAAACCTAATTGGTAATGCTATCTCAAAGTGACTCAAATATGTATGTAATGTGTATATATTATATATTTGTTGCAGCTGTGATTTTCTAGATTTGGAAAGACAGACGCATGCAGTTAGAAAACAAAGTAGATTCTCTAATGTTTCAATGGCACTGGTGTTTCAAAGTTTATTTTGAAAAGTACACTACAAGTTGACTAATCTGTTTAAATTTAATAAATTAAAGATAGTTATTATTCACTCTTGTAACTTTCTATCTGAAACTATTAAAATGGTATGATGAAATAAATATATATATGAGTTGAGTTGTTTTACAGAATAATGTCTGTGCCACTGATTCTGGTTGCAGTGCTGTGTGTGATAAAGAGAGATTGCTGTGTGGTACAGTTTCGTCTCTAAAGTCAGATTATTGCAAGAAACAACACTGGATATGTGATACAGAACTACTTTATACGGAAGAAAAAACATAAAGAATAGCTTGAGTGGACGTTACCTCTCTCTGAAAGCTTTAAGATACTCAGAGGAGGACATGAGATTCCTTGGAAAGCTTGCAAGGACCTTCCACTAAAACAGGGAAATCAAATCTTCATCCAGCCTGGCTTTGGACTTTCAGTGGTAGGGACCTGTTCCAGTACCTCCCCACCCTCACTGTAAAAAAGTCTTCCTTACATCTACTATAAATCTACTCTCTTTTTATTTAAAGCCATTGACTCTTGTTCTACTGCAACAGACCCTACTAAATCTCTCTTTTTTGTAAGCCCCCTTGAAGTATTTAAAGGCCACAATAAAATCACCTTGGAGCCTTCCAACCCAACTCTCTCAGCCTTTTCTCATAAGAGGGATACTCCAACCCTTGGATCATTCCTGTATCTCTCCTCTGGACTCTTTCCAGCAGGTCCATGTCCTTCCTGTGCGGGGACTCCAGAGCTGGATGCAGGGCTCCAGGTGGGCTCTCAGCAGAGCAGAGCAGAGGGGCAGAATCCCCTCCCTCCCCTGCTGTCCACGCTGCTTTGGATGCAGCCCAGGACACGTTTGGCTTTCTGGGCTGGCAGTGCCCATGGCTGGGTCATGTCCAGCCTCTCAGCCACCGGCACACTCAAGTCCTTCTCCCCAGGGCTGATCTCCATCTGTCCCAGCCTGTGTTCATACTGGGGGTCTCCATAGCCCAGGTGCAGCACCTTGCACTTGGTCTTGTTAAACCTCATGAGATTCACGAGTCCTGTTTTTGAGCTTGTCCAGGTCCCTCTGGGTGGCATCCTGTCCTTCAGGTTTGTCAACAGCACCACTCAGCTTGGTGTCATCTGCCTATTTGCTAAGGGTGCACTCAATCCTGATGTCTGTGTCATTGCTGAAGATAATAAACAGGGCTGGTCCCAATACAGACCCCCTGAGGGATGTTGCTTGTCACTGATGACCATCTGGACATTGAACTGTTAACCAGTGCCCTTAGGATGTGACTGTCCAACAAATTCCTCATCCACCAAACAGTCCACGCATCAAATCCATCTCTTCAGTTTAGGGAGAAGGATGTTAAAGGGGAGAGTGTCAAATTATTTACAGAAGTCCAGATAAATGATAGCTTTCTTTGTCCACTGATAGAATAATTCCATCATTCAAGGCCACTGGGTTGGTCAGGCAGGACTTGCCTTTGGTGAAGCTGTACTGGCTCCCTGGAATCACCTCCCTGTCCCACATGTACTTCAGAACTTTTAGGAGGATCCATTCCATGACCTTCCCAGGAGTAGAAGTGAGGCTGTTGGGTCACTAGTTCCCAGATAGGTACACTGTTTCCCCTTTTCTCACCCACCTGAAGGGACTTCCCCTGAATGACATGACTTTTTGAATATCATGGTGAGTGGTTTGGCAACTACATAATTAGAGAATTATAGAATATCCTGTGCTAGAAGGGATGCACTAGGATCATCAAGACCAACTTCTAAGTGAATGGCCCATATGAGGTTTGAACCCACAGTCATGGTGTTACTAGCACCAGGCTCTGACCAGCTAAACTCATCTCAGGGTCTCATCAGCCAATTGCCTCAGGACTCTGTAAAGCAATTCATAAGGTCCCACAGACTTATATGTCTGTTCAGGTTCCTCAGGTGGTCATGAACCCAGTCTCTTATGGTGGAAGAACTTTGGTGCTCCAGTCCTTGTCTTTGTGGTATGTCCACTTCAGACATGTGGGAAGACTGGAGCAAAACAATTGAGTCTTCACGTACTATTTATTTGTTTACTGCTTCCCAATGACATTTATTTGTTTCTGTCCAGGCCTGAGCTTTATTTTGCTTGTATTGAGAGGCTGAAGTCAGGTGCCAAGGCAGAAATCTTAGGCTTTTGCCTGTGCTCTTGGTTACCCTTCTGCAATGCCCACCATATTATGGTGTATGGATGGATGCAGAGCACCCCAGTGGATATTCACAGCTCATGGGGACTGTATGGAAGGAAGACACAGCTCAGGATCTTGTTAGCAGGAAACTGTACTTCAACAGGAAGCAAAATTGTAGAAGAAATGGGGTTTGGGAGGAGTTACATTAGCTTTTTTAAGAGGAGGAAATTGGTAGGTGATCCTGGAACTTAAAGGGCAAGGTTTTAAGGAACTAGTATCTGAGGGAGAGAAAAGCTGAGGGAGTTAAACAGACACAGCACTGAGGAGGGGACTGGGGCTGATAACTCAGCAAGGAAATGGGAAAAGGGGCAGGGCACAGGGTGTCCAGATAGTACATCAAAAACATTTGGATGGGAACATACTAGAGATGACTGTCGTTGCTAAAACACAGTCCCTTACAGAGCTGGGAATGGAGCTAGTGTTTTTTGAAGACTTATGTATGCTGGAAGAGGGTAGTCACTTCAAAATTTATTTAAGTATTACTTAACCTGTGTGGAGTGGACGCAAATGATTCTCAGTTAGAATGGACTTAACTTGCTTTATCTAATTAACTTCGAGTTTCCTTAGTTCAATATAAATCAGTTTGATATTTTTGAATGCTCCCATACAGTCATCCTGCAGGTTATATTACTCTTCTGTCATCAGCATTCCCAACTGCAGTATGTACTGTGCTCTACATGGCATTCAGTGCTGCTGTAGGAAAATTTTACTGTTCTCTTTTAGCAGCAGAGAAATCCAGGACTTTGCAGCTGAAGATAATATTCCTTATGTGGTTCCTCAAAAGGTCTGCTTTATGTGATTCCTCATACAGATTCTGAAAAAAACAGAAACAGGGACAACGCCTTGAAGATTATACAGACATATGTAAAATGCATTTTGGCAAAGATTGAAAATTGAAGCACCCAAAAATTAGCTACTTAGATGCAATTTTGCACAAAACTGTACAATATAGCTTGTAAAGCTTTAGGCCGACTCTTCATTCTTTATTCTGTATATTCTTGCATTTCATGGGCATATATACTGGTGCAGTTCATAATGAGAAGTTTTTGAAGACTGAAAGTAAGTTCCCCAAATATATTGTGCCTCTTGCAAATAACACTACTACCAAAGTCAAGCCAAATTTAACTCTGTATTCCAATGTCAAAATGTTAGAGTAACTCAAAACACGGCTTTCTTTTTCTTCTTCTCCCCTCCCTTCCCCTCCCTTTTCTTTTCCTTCCCTTTCCTTTTCTTTACTCTCTTTTTTGAGCAAGTCATATTTTCCTATGAGTTTCATTCTTAAGTACAGCTGAACTTTTTTGGCTGAACTAGGAAAACCTGTGACCAGTCTAGCAATATGAACTGATTGCTGGACTCTTTATAATACTTATAAAGGGAAGAGCTTTTAAAAAACTTGAGAGATTATGTCCAAATAAAAATAACATTTTGTACAAAATTTTATATTACAATAATAAAGATGATGCCAACAGCACTGCCTGAAATAGAAATATAAATGCATGATATTGCTAAGATTCTTTGTATTAAGTGTTAACTTTTAAATGGATTTTAACATTTTTAGCACTTAAGAAAAATGAAATCTGTAATAATCTGCTTACCCTATTGTTTCATACAAAGGAAATTAATATGGGTGTGAAATGAAAACTGATTGCACAATAGTAGAAAGCACAAGATTGTTAGACAATGCAAAAAGAAATGAAAAATATGGCACCTTAATTCAGAGAGCTCACAAAATTCCATATTTATTTTTGAATCCTGAATTTATCTTAGGAAGATTAGTTTGCACTTGAAGTAGCTAAATTAAATGAACTGTCAATGTTATCTCTTTGACCAGAGGAGTGTGAGTAGTCTGCATAACTTGATATGTATGCAAGGAAACTGAAGACAAGGAAGACTATTAAGTATAATCCCAACAATAATAGTAGGTACTATGGTATTGTGCAAAAGATACTATCATTTCTTGAAATTAGGGAGATGGGTGAAATACAGTCAGAACTCCCTTTGGTATTCTCTTCACAGAGAAGCCTAGAAATATTTTATTAAATATTAATAACAACATAAAAGACCTTTGGTCTTATTTTCATTTTAATTAGGCAGGATATATATGCCATTCACTTTGAAGCCAAATGCTACTCCTTTGTATTAACCTGCAGGGGGTACTAGAAAATTGAACCAAGTAGCATTTAGCTATTTCTCCTCCTGCCGGAGATAATTAACACCTACTCTTTTGCAGACTCTCTTACTGTTACCTGATCCCCATATACAGGTTTCGTATTCAATTCCAGAGTTTGAGCAGTAGGGTGTGAAATGCTGCCTCAGCCCATTTCTTACGAATTGGCAGAACCCAGGAAAGTTATTAACCTTCAACTTTAACCTGCTAAACTTACAAAGTAACTTAATCTCATAATTAAATCAAATTGGTGAGACAAAATTGACAGTAATTCCAGGAGGGAAACAAAGCTGTATATAATGCACTGAACTTTTTTTTTGGTGAATAAAGACAACTGAGGAGCCTAAGAATGATAGCTCATATGGCAGAAGGAAGTAGGAAAATTTTTGACACATTAAGCTAAGGCAGGAGTTAGTAAGATGCAAATGAAATAAAAAGGTAAGAAATCAATTGTATGAAGTCTGTGGGTTTCTAGACTTTGGCTAGCTGTTTTTGAAACCTTTCTTTCTACACACCGCCACATCTAAAGCCTGAGAATTATCTTAAATGGGGCCTTGGAGCTGCTGATGTAGCGGCCATTGATCCTGGACCCTTCACTGGGAGGACCTTGAAGAGCTGTCAGGCTTCTGGGCAAACTTTCTCCTTTGGCTAATGGCCTTGGGCATTCACTTTGGCCAGAGCTTGATGTCCTGCAGTCAACCGTCCAGGTAGCCTAGCACTTCTTTCTTCGTAAACCTAACATGTTAATCTTGGTCAGTCCACTGCAGAGCTATATCTTGCCAATGCTTCAGTGGGGGACTGGACTGTCATCTTGGTTAAGCTTCCTCACAATGAAGAGTCTGGTGAACTTAAATGAGTTACACACATTAATGGATAGGAAGCAGAGCTGCTTTTACAGAAAACCCACCTGTGCTCTGCTCAAAGAAAATTATGTCTGAATACTCCACTTAGTGGTAAATTCATGTTTTGTAATGATAGTTGGAGAAACTGTAACAAGTTCAACTGTCACTATTATGCCTTTTGACTGAAATTATCTCCTTTGTGCATAAGCATTATGAAACATGATACATTTTTTCACTGACCCCCTCCTTTATAAAGTAGATGTTTCTCCTTTGATCATATAATACTCAAAATTTTGTATATTTTGTTTCCTGCTTATGTAAAATTAACATCATTCCATCTTTCCTTTACATTTTTTAGCCTAGGTCTGGGAAAACAATTATTCATTTCTCCATATAAAAAGTACATGAAGGTGATAATGCTTCATCCTACAGGAATGTTATTGGAAATAGATTTCCTCATAGTATCTATGAGGAAACTGTGTTGTGGTGATGATAAGTAGCTTGCTTTTTCCAAAACTTCTGCGTAGTGAAGAAGTATAAACAGCTTTGTTTTGTTAACAAGGTGAAAATCCAGCAAACAGCTTCCTTCATCCCCTAATTGTCCTGACTTTTTAGACACAATTTTAAGTGGGCAACAAAAATACTAATCTCTACTTTTTTAAATAAACTCACATTTGTGAATTTGTGATACACTGAGGTATTCTCCTGGGTAGTTTGTAAATTTTAACAGGTGTAAGCAGATTTGTAAGCATAAAACTTCCACGTCTGCTGTAACATATCATATTGGATTCCACCGCTCTGCTTTTAGGAAAGCAAATTTAGCCTTTACAGTGATTACCGGACTTGGATTAGTCATGATCACAGAGGCTGCAAAACAGATTCTGATGTGTCTCACTTCCCTTGTTCACAGATATGTATATAATGTGTTAGAGCAAACTGAAAATATTAAACCTATTTTATACTTCGAGAGCAGTTGGTTTGAATTCAAAAATTTAGCCTTCAAGCAAAAGAAATCCATGTCTTTGTATATCAAGAGCTGTAAGAGTATGAGCTGTTACTGAGGGGGAGGAAACGGGGAGGAAAAAAGCTTTTGTTAGTGCATACAAGTTTTAGCACTTTTTTGTGTCAATAAATACCTAAAAATAGCAACCCTCCCAACTACTCATTTATGAATATTACAAGTGGACATTTTCTGTATTTAAGAAGCATTACTACTAAGGAGTTTTGAGACATAGAAGACAGAAAATATTAGGCTAAACTTTTGGTTTTACTACACTATAAAGTACTTAAGGGTTTTGAGGAACAGAAGATCAAAAGTGATAATCTTTTGTTTCTACTTAAAAGAATAAACAAAACCACCTGATTAAGCTTAAAAGATAATCAAACTTACTTGTTTCTGAGGTACAGTAGGATACTCATACAAAATACAGCTATGCGTCATTTATCCTGTAACAGATAAAATGCAATTGTTCAAAAATATTTGAATTATATTGTATAGTTGCCATCATGGCATTATCACTGAAGGGTACTTGGAAAACACAACTAAGCCATCTCCTGATCTCTCAACTAGGAAATGTAAAGATATAATGAAACATCTGATATCTTTGATACTGGAGCGCAGCTTTCTAGTTTGTTTTGTACCCTTTTTCAGCTGCCATGGGATTGATGACTGTGAAGTAAGTTGCATCAACCTGTCAGGCCAACGCAAGACAAAGCACTAAATTTGGTCTCCTTATAGTCAATGTTAAATTTGAAGGAAATTAAAAATATATCTTTTATACCAGTATGAATTGTGTAGCTCTGTTTTAATTGAGTAGTTTACTTATTTGGAGAATTTTCATTACTGAATAAGAATACAGAATCTAATTATTTCCATTTCATATTCATTTATGACTGTATTATATGAGAAAGAAAAATAGTTTCCAAACTCCTAATGAATTCACTCTTATGTCTGGCATTTTTCTTCAGCATACAGCAAATTCAACAAATGAAATGGCAGTTGTGTAGTCTGCCTCAGAAGAACAGCTGCACAAGTTAGTTCACCATAAAACAAGCTGAACAAAATGATTTATGGAGTACTGTTTCCTTAATTATTTCACAGAACCTTTCTGGCTCTGGAGATTTGTTTGAGCCAACTATTGCAAATCTCTGAATTCCAGAAATAGTAGATTCCTGTCCTTCCTTCTTTACCTCCATTTTTCATCATGAAAACAAAAGCTCTTAATACTTTGTAATTTTTTGCTAACAACTCTATATTAATATTATTTATATTATAATAAGAGATTGAGATCTGGAAAGACAGTGTTAATCAGATGACTGAGTTTAATAATGCTAAGATAATTCTTGCTCTGGCAGTTTTGTGAAACTGTAAAGAAAACTGGAACAGAGTGCAATGTAGTTGACAGAGACATGAGTGTTTTAAGAATTCAGTCTCTCAGAAGCCTACCTCAGTGCATATTTTGACATTATTTTGCATCTGAGCATCAAGAAATATGAGTAACTACATTGAAACTTGATTTATCTAAACTAAAAAGGATGAAGAAAGTTTAATTTTGACCTTTTAGTTCAATATGCTAATATGAAGAATACCTGACAGAAGGAGTTGCTTAGTTCATTATGGATAGAGTGAAATTCTCCTCTTGTCTTGGGCCTTATGTGGTCCTCATAGCTTCTTGGCTTCCTTTACTATGCAGAATGATGAAACATATTTATTGGCCAGAGGGAATTTGGATGGTCCTAAGAATTTTTTCTAGACTTTTCTAGAAAACTTCCAAGGTAAAGGAAGCCCTTATTTGCCCAGTTTCTAGGAAACAGAGTGATGATCTTGCACAAAAAGGAGACATTTAGAAGCTCTGTACAGGGTCACTGAAAATTCTTCTTCCAATTACAGCCATCTGTTCTAACTCCCTGCAATTTCAGGCTTACTCCCTACCCTCAATTTCTGAGTGTTTTTTCTTTAAAAGTGTCTGTCTCCCAATACCCTGCCTTCCTTTCTGTGTGTATTGAACATCAGCTGTATGTAGTTTATATTTGCAGAAAACATTTCTTAATTTTTGAAAGGGAAGTAGTTGTTTCTTTCCCATTCAGCGTGTTTGCAAGAAAACACCATTGCTCTCATATTTAGGGACCTAAGCCAGGTATTGTAGGTGATCATGACTGTGTTTAGTCAAAGGAGGGTGAGATTGTGGGATTCAAATGTAGCAGCCTGAGCTCACAGCTGCACCTAGCCTTCTGTTCTGTTATGAACCAATAAGGAGAGGTTGTACTTATTACCAGGGCTGGGGAATTATCCATGCAAAACAATTAAAATTGCTTCTGTTCAAGCATACTCCACACATTCAGTGTGGGTACAATGTGAGATCACTGTCACATTAGTGGTCTCATTTTTATTAATTATATTTTATTTTTGTCTGTTCAAATAACCACGGTTTTCTTTCACACAAGTCTCATGGGTATGAATTACTATGTGGCTTGAGTACAAGCAACAGGTTAGAAAGGAGGGATAAATTCACTTTAATAAGTTTTTTTCAGATGTAGGTAGGACTATTAATATTCAGAGGGTTCAGTTCAATGCCTGCACTTATTAATCAACAGGAAACAAGTTGTAAAACTATGATGTTTTCGTTTCAGTTTTTTGTTGGTTTTGGTTTGGTTTTTTTTTTTTGTTTTGTTTTGGCTTCACCAGAAATGTTGTTTTAGAATCTTAAAAGCATCTAAAGAAATAGAGATGTATGACAAGGAAACAGATGAAAGAGATTGAGAGAGCATATGTAACATAAAAAGGCATAATGGCCGTGCTAACACATTGCAAGCTATCTTACTTCTGGTATTTCACCAGATAGCTCCACAGAACACCTACAGCTCTCTGTGTGACCTTCAATTACAGATGGATGGTAAGATACAACCCTGTTTGACTAGGATTAAAAATGGAGGTGTGATAAATTTTTTCAATTTCTGAGTTGTTTCAGTGGTCTACTTCCAAGAATAATAAATGTTACAAGTGAGTCTGGATAGAGAAGAAGGCTGGCAGTAACTAGGGTGAAACGCATTGCAGGCACAAAATGAAACAAAAGTAGTAAGTCTTTTAAAAAATACCATTTTGTCTGGGAAAGAAAGAGAAAAGAGACTGAGGCCAAGAAGGTGATGTAGGTTCATGCTTGCTCATCAAATTTCTGGCCGTGCAGGCTAATGGACTCTTACAATCCTTGTCATTTAATCTTTTTTTCCTTAAAGATTCCACGATTCTCTTCAGATTTCAAGAGAAAAGTGTCCTTTATTTAAAGATTTTTTTTTAAATTTTAGTTTCTTGCTCAAATACCATGTGTTCTCTGAAGGACTTAGGCAGTAATAGAGTTTTTGATGTCTCTAGGCTCCAGTAAAATGTTCCTAACCTGCTGAGGATTTGGGAGAGCTCTAGCACTGAATCTTTAGTCAAGCAGATGGATTGCTGCCAGGGAAGGGTCAAAGGATCTGCATGTAGGAGTGCCCTGAGAGATCCAGAAACTAGGAGCCAGCAGCTGGTCTGTAGCCACAAGTAGAAGCACAAAGTGTTCAGCGGTGGTCTCTGTTCACTTCAGAACAGTCCTGCCTGAAGAGCAGGATGAAGCCAGATAACAGAAATAAGTGGTGTTCCCAATCTTGTTGAACCTTAGTGTTTTTATACAAACTATTCCTAATGACTTATGTTAATTAAAATATATTTTTAAGTTTTTTAGTAAGTGCAGTGCAGGACCCCACAGATGCAGGGCCAATTTTTCTCATGTCTGTTTCTTTCTTGTCTTGATTTTCATATCAAATGAAGTCTAGCTGTCATAGTCAATTGAAAAGTATAAGAATATGGACTAGTAAAATTATTTATTTAAAATACAAGTTAAATAAAAGTTTATTACACATAAACCCCACATGATTTATGAAGTAGGATCATACAGTGCAGCACTGGTCTAAACCTCCTACCTGTTGTTACAGCTGAGTAATGACTTCATAAATCTGTGGGTGTAATTTTGAAACTGGAAAATGCCTTCTTGTGGGCCATTAATATCTATCTGCAGCAAGAAGACTTAAGTTTTTATGTGTATCTACTTCTGAATTTTGTTTAAGGTGACTGATTGCATCATCCAACAAAATACCAAGCTCCTATATGGGGTAACAGGAAGGCACATGGTCTTACTGAGTATCTCTGTGTGCTCATGCTTGTTGCACTTGCGTACACTTAAGTAGAGGTTAATAAGTAGATGAACAGTCTTTGGCATTTCTGAGGTTGTTTTTTTGGTTTTTTTTCTCAAATAATTTCAGTTTAAAAACAAACAATATTGTCAGTGTATGCATTAGCTTTGCCTGGAGTCACAGGTCCTGGGTGTTCATGGGGAATAACACTGATCTGTGCTTCTCAAACAGTGTTTTGTCTGACAGTGGAGTTGTTTGTACCATATTTGTGAGTGAAATGTGGAGTGAGTCCTTATGCCAGGTGCAGAATCCCTTTTGAAGTGGAGTCCATTTTATAAACTTTGGGTTCCAGATGCATTTCGTTGGTTGCATCCATTTCACATACGCAGCCATTTGCTAGGAAACAATCTTCTATTTTCTCAATCTGCAAGACAATTATTTATTTTGAAAATAAATTACTTTTTCTAATTTACATGACCATTTCATCTTTCAGTACAAAAGCTGTAATTATTTAACTGCTAGTGAATTCTTAAAGTTTATTTACACTTCCTCTCATGCATCTTAGGCATTCATACATCTTCAAGCCAAGTACTGCATTCTTCTGATTTAAGCTGTCATCTTCAAGCCACCCACGCATGGCAGTTTGTTATAGGTATTTTTCAGATAGGTTTTTAAATAAACCAGTCCGTAGATGCAGATGAATAGAATGTGTTGTGAAAGTTAAGGCCTGATTTGCAAATTAAGTGGGCTGTTTTGGAGATGGGGTTTGCCGCAGCCAGGCTGGCATAGACAGCAAGTTGTCCTGCCTCTTGGACCTCAGCTAGGGAGATTGTGTCTGGCATGTCTGTGGAGCTTTCTTTGGCTTGGTTGACAAGCCAGATTTGTGTGAACCCTTTGGGCAACCTACTATGAAATTTTGCTAAAAAAACTTCTTTCCTCAGTCATTACAAACCCTGGAGCAACTTCTGAGTCAGACTCAGGCCACTGCCTCAGTGTTTCCTCAGATCTCCAGTCTTTTTCCAAACAAAGACTTGCGTGGCCATATATGAGTGGCCTTAACTACCGCCTGCTCTTTGTCATCTCAGAGTTCTTTTTCCTCTTACAGAAATAGTGTTTTGTTTCTTTTCTTCTCCATCACTTTTCTTCTCCAGCATGTTTTCATCCTGTCATATTTTGCATCTTTATGGGTGTCTTTCCCAGTCTAAGCTTGTTTTGGTTGTTAGTTGGTTCTCTGGTTTGTGCTGGAGAAGGGCTCTTCATGTTCTTCATGTCTTCTTCTGTGAGAAAATTGGGGATGCCTGAGCCCATAAAGATTTATACCTGGATGTAAATTAACTAAAATGTATACAACTTCTCAAGACTGAGACCTAATCTTGGAAATGGTCTGTTGGAAAATTGTCATTAAATGTTATCCAGGTACAGTGTTTAGACCTTTAGCATGTTTTGTATTTTGAAAACTTCTTAACTTAGCAACAGATGGTAGGAATTTTAACAGTGGAAGCTATGTTTGTTACAGAGACTTTTAAACAGGACATAACATGACTGAAAAGTGTTATACCAAAATAATAATTTTATCCATATTAGGTTTTTTTGTGAGCTTACATTGTTGAAGATTCATTATTATAAACAGTAGCTTTCTGCTTTCCATATTTTTATGAGTTTCAATGAGAGAGTGAAAAATCTATTTAGAGTTTTATGCAAAAAAACCACAAGGATACATTTTACTTCTAATTAGAAGGTTTGTGGATGACTGGTTTTGGTTTCACCACTGATTATTAATAAAATATAAGATGTGCACAGTACTCTTCAAAAGAAGAAAGCTAGAAACCTGTCAGTTAAATTCATCTGCTGTGAATCAAACAAAGGATAGGATAGGATAGGATAGGATAGGATAGGATAGGATAGGATAGGATAGGATAGGATAGGATAGGATAGGATAGGATAGGATAGGATAGGATAGGATAGGATAGGATAGGATAGGATAGGATAGGATAGGATAGGATAGGATAGGATAGGATAGGATCGGATAGGATAGGATAGGATAGGATAGGAAGACTGATTTTTACTTGATTTAGTAAACAGGATTATTATTGAATAACATTTTGAATTTTTTTTTTTTTTTTTTTTTTTTTTTTTTTTTTTTTTTTTTTTTTTTTTTTTTTTTTTTTTTTTTTTTTGTCAGAACATGATTTTTTCCAATATGTTTTGACAGTGCCGTCAGCTATGAGAAACTACTGACTGTAGATATTCTCTGCCAGAATGATGAATCTATTTCCAGTAAGCTGGTTGCTTCATCTTGTTGGATATACTCTTGGGCATTTATCACGTAATTCCCTTAATTCAAACCAGTTGTGTACATATTTTGTAAATGATTAATTACTCACAGTAAATAAATATTCATACAAAATCAACTATTTGTTAAATTTTTAAAAATACTGTTTAATAGTTTTTGTACCAGAAATTAGCCTTCTTTTGCTTACTGTGTCTTTTCACAGTAAACAAACTTTAAATATGAAATAATATGTCTAAAAATGCTATTTGCAATGATTACAACATTGACTCTATGCCATTTCAGGTAAAAGCACATTTACATTGCAACTGTATGTTAAATGCTTTTATCAGCACAGTGAGTAATACCAGATCACTTGTCCTTGAAATAACATGCCATTAAATTTGTGAAGATGAAACAACTATTCTCCCGTCAAATTCTGCACTACATTTAGATAAAATGCCTTGGTTAAGTAACGTCTTTGAAGACTGGGTGTTACTTCCTTTAGCTCTGATTATAGTTGGCAGACACTATGTGTTCTTTGTGTATTACCAAAACAGAACATCTATCTGTGGCATACTCCATCTTTTCTTCATAAATGGATGCAACTTCAATGTGTTGGATGTATTTTAGTGTGCTGTTTGCATTTGATTAATTTGGTCTTATAGCTTTTTGTGTGCAAGTTTGTTACCCCTACTACTGAATATATATGATAGATGCAGTGAACTGTTGGCTTCTGTTCTGTAAATATTAATCAAAGAGTATACTCCTCTGCTTAATGGCTTTTCAGTGTAGGAGGCAGCCAAACAACTATAGTCTGCTTTTATTTTTTTTTCCTCTTTAATCATTATTGTGTAAGACACTGGCAAGAACAGTTTTTTTGATCTATAAACACTCTTTCATGCTTCAACATATCCATTGTTTGGTCAAAGTTATGAAATATTGTTGCTCAATGAAACTTTGTTTTCAGCATTTCCTGGTAAAGCAGTAATAGAAGAGATAAAACAGTAACGGAAGGGGCAGATAATTAAGTAAAGAAAAATACTAGGAATACGTGCAGGAAAGAAGCAGAAGATACAGAGTCAGTAAATACAGCCTCAAATGTTTTCAGGTCTTATGATTTGGACAAGTAGTTTTCTTTAATCAAAAGCCAGACTGAATGCTTTTCTAGATTCCATGGCTGCCATGAAAGGAATAATTTGTGACTAAAATATTCTTAAGGATAATAAGGCAGACATTTGCTATGTTCCAATGTGTAATTAAAATATGTGTAAGAATAGATGTTGATTAGTGTGATGGCTTATTTGGGTGAAAAATTAAAAAACATTCAATGTTTAAATAAAAAATCCAATAAATGTTTGGTGGGGATGGTGGTGGTGGAACAGCTCAGTGTGACAAGCAGTGAGTTTCTTGAAAACACAGCTCACATTTTTCTGGCATGTACGTCTGGTATAAATTTGATAGATACAGCTTAGTCATTCTCCATGAATGTCGCCAGTGAGGCAAGCCAAGATGAAGGGAAGGCTTATGCTTCAGGGTTTGTAGTGTTTTTTGGGATCCAGTGTGGGGTTACTTTCCTGTATGTGCATCCCTTGTCCCTTTCTTAAAAATGTCTCTAAATTGTGCTGGTAGCAAAATTTTACCCTAGCACTCTCACTGGCTTAGCTTTAGAAATTAGCAGAATTAGCAGAATTTATTGAATATCTGTTGCCCTTGACCATTGGGACTGACTTTCTAAAATCCTCTCAAGCACTGCAAGATCATAGAGAATATCACATTATTTACTAATGCTTTTGTTCTACAAATTTTATTGTAATTGTTATAATATTTTTTTTAATTCCTGCAGTTTTTGCCTGGAAAATGTAACTCAGTTTTTGTTATAGGCCATCATCTTCTACTATTCTAGAAAGGCATAAGGCAGAAATCTTCCTAACTATCAACAGTTTTGTGTTTTGTAAAATGTTCAAAGGCAGATCTGATTTTATAGAAAAGAATACAGTTGTACTGAAGCTTGTGGTTCAGAAAAATAATAGTTGAAAGCTGAATCATTAAATCACAAAAACTTTGTTTTCAGTCAGTTTATCTCATAATGTATTGAAAGTATTTTCAGGAAACATCAGTAAGAGAACTGAATGGCTTGAATAAAATACTGGTGGCTAAGTCCACATTATGTAGTAGAAATTAAAATATTTTGTTAGTTAACACACATATTTACACACTGTTTAAACCACATGGCTTTGAACAACTCCTATAAATATTCCTCTTGCATATATACATATATTTACATTTAAATATATTAGCATGCTCTTACAGAAGTAACTATTTGGAAAAAAATTTTTGCTTACAAATTGTTTGTATAAATTGAGTATTTGTTTCAGATCCATGTCAAAATGGAAGACTTTGTGATTTTCAAAATCCTTTTTCCTGGATAAAGGCCATTTCTGCTGTCTTAATTCATAAACGTGCTTCAGTGATTTGAATCTACATCTTCCATTTTGATAATGATTATTCCCACATTCTTGTTGTTTGTTAGTTCTCAAAAGTTAATTGTTAGTTCAGCTAAGTAATCTTCATTTCTGGTTAATGTAGTTACTGCTTATCGACCTTCTGAAAATGCTGATAACTCAAGGAAGTTTTTAATGTGCTAAGAAATGCTAACTGTTATAAAGTTAGATGCTTTTCTCCACTGGTCTACACCTGTCATTGTTCTTCCCTAGCTTTTTGTAATTACGCTTTAAGGTTGCAACAATTATATGGTAGTAAGATGAGGTAAAACCAGGGCTTCTTAGAGACTTTGTCTAGTAGCGCTTTTGGTTTAGTTTACATGTAAATATATTGTCCTAAGGTGCAAATTTTAGAAGGGGCTTATAAAGTATATATGTCATTAAAATATGTAGCATTAAAAAGAAATAGAGGGTTTGGATATGTTAATTGCTGTCAAGTAGTTTTTGTTCAGCTTTTGGCTGATACGAGTAAGGTAACTTGTCTGTAATAGGACAGAATCTCTGTTAATAGTACCTATTTTCAGTTACTTACATGTCTTTCTAAGAAATGGGGCAATTTATTTCAATTTAGATGCAGTCTGAAAAACTGAAGAAGGTACTTAATAATGCCTTTGTAGTAGTAGAATTTCTGTATGTCTGTGTAATTGTTTATGGAATTTAAAATGAAAACACTTAAAATGACCAAGGCATCTACATTTGTGGTATAGATACATGGGAAAGTAATAGTTGCATTTTGTCTTTTTACAAACTCTAGGGGGGACACAAAGATTACCTCGCACAATTGGAGTGTCATTGGCAAAAGAACTAATCTTCTCTGCACGCATTGTAGATGGTGAGGAAGCAAAATCAATAGGATTGATCAGCCATGTGGTAGAACAGAATGAAGCAGGGGATGCTGCATACAGAAGAGCATTAGCTCTGGCGAGAGAATTCTTACCTCAGGTATAAGAAATTATTTTGATTTTGTTTGTTAGTTTTTACCATATAATAACACTGAAAAAGAAACAAGTTTATTAAAGAGAATTGTCAACATTATGTATAAAAAAGCTGTGCTAATTATGTAGCAAGTAATCAGAAGTTTTCTTTATTGTATTGAATGGTGGTATTTGGTAATTATTTCGTAGTGAAGGAAAAAACCTCCATCAGAACTCATCTTGCCATGATCTGGTCTTTGTTTTCATTATGTGTTCTGGCTTTCAACTTTTGAACAAGACAAAAAAATATACAGGTTTTATTTTTTAGTATAGCAATTATTTCAATAGTTACTTTTTTGCTGTGGAACTCCTCAGAAGGGAGGCCTAAAAGGAAAAAAAAGGTCTTAGGTAGAAAATTCATAGAAGGCAGAAAAAGAAAATAGTTTTAAACGACTTTATTGGATCACAGGTGTAACAGCTAAAATTTTTCATTGGAAATGTAAAATGTTATAGCTTAAATATGGCATTTATTGGTGGTTACTTGTGTCTTGAGCACCTTGATTGAAAGACAATTACAGTAAAAAATTTAACATACCGTGGTTCTGGAAAGTTGATTGATGATTACAACTTCTTATTAGTACTGCCTCATAAGCATTTGGCTTTTCCCAAATCAGCAGGCCTGAATATCCAGCAGCTGATGCTGATGGATAGGCACAGGACTGAGATGATTCCCAAAGATGTCTTGCAGTTCTGCAGCACATTGGAGGCGAGTGTGGGAATCCCTCTGCTTACTGGGGATCTCAGCCACTCACGGAAGAGTGTCATCACTTGACCAGAGCAGGCTTTGCTATAGCATACTGCAGGTTTGAAGCTTGTATCAGTTAATTTTATTTCATGATGACATATTTTCACATGTCTCTATTGTGCAGTAGTGGGAATATAGGACTGACCTTGCAAAGACCTATGATCATGTATCTTAAAGTGGCCATTCTGAGCCTTGTTTTGAAGGAAATTGATAAAGCTTGACAAATGTGGACATACTCAGCATCTTTGAAACATAAACCAAACACAATAATTAGGTTATTTTGAAAATAGTATACTTTTACTTTTTCTTAATATTCAAACTATCAGTTTAGAAGCAAGTGTCTACTATAATGATAAAGTCTAGGATATAAGACTTATATACAGTAAATTTAACAGAGTCCAAAGTCTAGATGGTCCTAATATAAGATTATTGGTGTGCAGACTCTTCAGTTACAAATCTTGCAGGTTTTGATAACATGTAAATAAACTTTCTCTCTCATTTTAGGGACCAGTAGCAATGAGAGTTGCAAAACTGGCTATCAATCAGGGAATGGAGGTAAGGATCTGTACTTTCCATGAGAGTAGACTGTAAGTCAGCTTGGCCACAGTTGTACTGCTGTGGAATTCTTTTTCTAGAACTGTTTTTATTTTATCATTGTGTAGTCTTTCAAAGTCTGTTTGGTCAAAACTTTCTAAAGAATGAAATATAATTTTTTAGATCTCAGACTCCTGAGGTGATGATTTCTGTAACAAGACTTAGTAACCTCAAGAGTAGTGTACTCTGCTAATTATTAATAGTAGAAAGTAAACATAAACTACTACGAACAAATTGTGTTTCAAATCTCAGGTGGGAAAAATTATCAAAGTCATACTCTGTTAAGTCTGTCAAGCTCTCAGTGTTTAGTAACTGATAAAGTTAAAGGCTGAAGTGTATATTATTTTTTAATAGCTTAATAGCAGTGTTAAAATTGTACCTGGAACCTGATTTCATGTTTGATTCTGATTGCCACTCCATTGCCACACTATTGACCTGTCTCTAAAGCTCATTTAAAATCCCATCTGGACATGTGTTTTACTTTAGGTGTACATATCCTAATGCTGAGTTCAGCAGATCTGTTCATTTTTAAAGTTAGGCTCTGCACCAAGACACCTGGTATCTCAATCTGGTACAAGGGAAAGAGAATCATACCACATGCAGCGTCTGAATCCAAGAAGATGAATTTGTCCTTTTTTATTAAAAGTCACAAAAGCAGCCAGTGAGCTCAGCAAAGTGTAACACCCGTAAGTGGTGGCCTGAGAATCAAACTTGGATGCCATTGCACAGAGTATGTTAGGTTTCCATAGCAAGTAATGGTGGAATTTGAGATTTATTTCAATACACAATGTTCAAAATGCTACAAGCTAAGTTGTCTGACTACAGATATAGTGGATTGAAAGGTCAAAATAATGGTGTTTAAAGAATTAGGGATGATAGGGTTAGAGGGACTCTGAATGATCACCTCTAGTTCAGTCTTGAGGCCCAAGACAAGATCTACTATATCAAAACCAATCAAGCCAAGTGGTTGTCCAAGCTGTTGTTACAAAACTACCATGGCACAGATTTCATGGCTTCCTTTGATAACTTGTGCTATAACTTACCTCCCCTTGAAAACTGCTTGTGGTGCATAGCCATAGTCCTTCCAGTGGTCAAGAAGAGAGCTAGTGAATTCTGTAGGATCTGGTGCTTGAGACAGTTGGAGAAATAGTGAGGCCAAAATTCAGCCTTTTCAGATGTTCAGGACAGCTCACAAAGTAACTAAATGTATTAAAAATAGATGATGATGATGATGATGATGATGATGATGATGATGATGATGATGCAGGGCAGACATGGTCCTCTTTATTTTTCTGTTTTAAATCCTTTTGAACTTAGATTTGTGTTTATTTTGTGGCATGCTATCCTATTCTTATATGACATTTTGAAGATACATTGTTTCAGAAAAGATTTTACTTAATCATACAGTGCATCTTTTCCTCTGTAGTAAATGAAATTATTATAAATGTGCAGGTAGCTAATGTTTTTTACCTGACCAGATGACTCGTAGTAAAGAGCAGACATTTTCTGAGTGTAGTGCGTGCTAGTTGTATGGCTAAATCAGGAGTCTGTTACAGAAATACTAACCACTCTTACCAAATGTAAGTGTAGCATTTCTATGTTAGTGTAGAAGAACTTTGCAGAAGTAAAAACCATTATATTTATGTTAGCTGTGAGCTGTAATTTACATATTATAAATAATATATAATAAATAAAAAAAATTCTTGTAAAAATCATTGTATTCTTTTCCTCAGGTCGACTTAGTAACAGGTTTAGCAATTGAAGAAGCTTGTTATGCTCAGGTATGTAAATATGATTATATGAAGAAAACACAGAAAACAGGCTTTGTTGATGCCTGTTATGAAACATGCAGAAATTTAACTAGAAATTGCTTTGTGATTTCTTCTGCAAATTTTTAGGCATTTTATTTAAACTTCCATCTACTTGGTCTGATTTTGTAAGGAATTTAAGGGAGGAGGCAAAGTTCAGGACACATCGGTACCAGTACTGTTAGGGTGAAGGGTAATGAAGCAGTACCAGCCATACACGTAGCCAGTCATACACTACCATGCCAGTCCAAGGACTGCCTCACTTTTGCTTTGTTTTGGTTTAACATGAAAGAATACAAAGGACACTTCGGTAACACCTGCGCTAATGGCATATGCGCTGACCAACAAAAATTTGAGACAAACCTCTTTGCCAGTAAAACATGGGAATGATGTGTTTGAGATTAGGTGTTCTTAGACTTTGAGACAAGATTTTTATGATGGAAATAGAACTGTCAGCGTTACATGCTTATTTAAGATGTGGTAATCAGATTTTTAACCTTCTTCCTGCTCTCAAAAACCCAAAATTAACCCATCCAAAAAACCCTCAAGAAACCCAAAACCTACTTTCCCCTCTCCCCCCAACCCCACTGTCCCTATTAA